>NC_091711.1:29407954-29710984 GCF_041296265.1 Equus caballus | reverse complement strand
TTTATAGTATGATGTTACCAGTTAGTGGAAGATTTTCCTTTTCATAAAAAGACAATGAAATGAAATGGAATGTGATGAAGTGGTGACTATTCAAGGCCAGTTTAGAAAGTATTAGGTACGTGCATTACAATCTTTGGGTTGTTTGTGTTTTGAGTTTAACCCTCTTTTAAATTGGTGTGATATGGGGAAGTCAACACATACTGTAAAATAATTACATGCCTAATGAAAAGAAGATATCATTTCCTAATTTTGATATCCTATTATAGGCATTTTTTAAAAAGAAAAATGAAAACCTATTGTGTTTCCACAGATTGCTGAATTTATTTATCACTATTTGTTAATAATTTACTATTATTTACATAGATTGAAATGCTTTTAGGGCTAATGTAAAATAAAAGGAGACACATTTTAAACGTTATTAAAATTATGTACTTGAATCTATAATTATTTAATGACTGTAAAAAAAATCCAATCAAATTAATAAAATATATAATTACTGGGGCCGAAAATTCTGGAAAATCTTCACCCTGCTGAACTTGAAAGTAACTTGAAAATGTGAAAAAAAAATCATTTTAAATGATGGGTGAATTGTGTAAGTTGAAGCTATAATTTTCAACAAAAAAAGATGGTACAAGTGTAAAAAATAAAAAGCACAATGTAAAAAAGCAAAACATTAGAGTATATGGCCAACTGATTTTAAAAAACATTATTTGTACATTCCTTTAAACATTTATTGTTAGAAGTAAAAGAGTAACTGTCCTACTAAATTTGGCAGCATTTGTAACTATAAGAATTTTAATTAATACTATTTATATTATTTCTTTACTTTCATCTTTCCTCTATTTAAGGAGGGGAATGTTTTCAGAGAATTTTCTTTTCACATTCTTAAAACAATTTCATGCCATTCTTGTAGTATCATGTTAGGTGGATATTTGCACATACTGAATTTATAAAGCTAGTTTTGATTAAAGCTCTATGTGACATATATACTATCTTCTATAATAAGAATAGTTGGTAAATTTTGAATTCTATTTTCTAGGAATTGTTAAGGTTGAAACCAACATGAGGGAGAATCTCAAGCATGCATTATGAAGTAAAAGCTCATCAGTGCTTAAGAAACAGAGACTTTTAAAGATTTTAAATATATTTCTGATAGAATTAAACTAAGTGGGGTCTATTTTAAAATTTACATTCTTAAATGTAAATATATCCAAGATAGAACGTAAACAGCTGGACTGTTTCTTTAAGATTCTTGAACATTTTAAACTGCATTTTGACACATTCTGGTGCTTTGCTTGTTTGGCATGACTTATATAGCCATCTTCCATATTTGAGTACTCAGAGGAGAATACATGGTTCATTTATATTAAGTGTTGGAGTGATTTAGATTTTATTGAAAACAGTATTGTTTTTTCTTCTATAACATCCATTTTCATTATTACTTAAAAATACAGGCCCTGTTTTGAGACTTGAATATACAACAAAGAACAAATTAAATTGTTAATATTTTTCCTTAGAGTATTTTAAAAATCATGTTAAACCATGTTCATCTAAAACTATATGATAGTCTTAAATTAAAATCAAAAGTCTAATTAAATATTTAAACTGTATAGCTTATATCCTTAGTAGGATACTTTTGATTTGTAGGTAGATATTCAACAAAAACAGTCTCTATTATGGAAAAGCAGGATTGATGGGACATTAACTTCTTCAGAGCTGACAATGTTTCTCAGGATTGACCTGTTTGCTCTATATAACTATTATATTTATGGTATATTGTAATTGTTTAGTGTTATAGAAACTGAATGTTTTCCTTATTCCTTTTCAATTTATTTCTCCTTCTCAAGAAAACCATATAAACAATAGATGATGATGATTAATATGGATCTGAGCATTCTATATGGAGTTTTTAAAATTTATAATGAGTACTATTTTTATAGAGATTTAAAATTCATAAAACACTTCCAAAAACATTATCTCATGTAATTCCCACAACAAACCTGGGAGGTAGATATTGTTGACATTTTAGAAGTTAAATAAAAACCCTAAGGCTCAGAAAGAACAAGTCACTTGACTGAAATCATAATTAATAACCTATTCTTTTGACTTAAATTCCAGATATGTTCTTTTATTTTACTTTAGTCATAAATTCACAGATTTTGCCAGGGGTGGGGAGAGGAGTCACTTACTGTCTTTTGTCTGTTTTTCCTTTAAAGATAAATATAATTCTTTTAAGTGTGTGTGTGTGTGTGTGTGTGTATGTGTGATGTTTATGTATTACTCAAACTACTTAAAAGATAGTGGGAGAACTTTTGTTTGATTAAGTTAACCCTGACCTTTTCAGTGGTGTGAGAGATATAGGAATAAACCTATAATAAACTTACTATATTTTTTAAGTGTCTACAAATTAGAAATAAAGTTGCCATATCTTGAATTTTTTTTTTTTGCTAAACTTCTAGCAGAGATGTTAGTGATCATGAGAAGGAAATGGTAATCGTGTTTTGCTTTTTTAATTTCATGTACGTCAAAAATATTTTCTTGGTATTTTGTATTTTTTTTTCGTTTTATCCCATAATTTCAAAAGACTAAAATATGACACTAGTTGTGATGAAACGTTTTTTTTTTTATTTACGCCATATAAGAATGGCTGTGTACGGTTGCAGGCTAATATGTGGAAACGTTAACCAGAAACTCCTTTCTAGGTTTTCACTGTTCTTATTGTTATTCAATACTTATCAATACATGAGTTGTAATTTATTCTTTAATGTATTAACTTCCAGTCTAATCTAGGCATCTTCCTGTTTCAGTGTTTGGCACCACCAATTCCGACTGGTTCCCAAACTAGTAACCTAGCACTCATCTTAGACGCCTTCCTCTCCCCAGTTCTCCACCCCCATCACTTCATTACCGGGCGCTATCATTTTACCTTATAAACATCTCTCAATTTTGTCTGCTTTTCTCTACTTCTCCCCAACTCTCTAATCTAAGCTTCATCAGTACCTTTTGCCTGCACTACTGCAGTTGCCTCCCAGCTGGCCTTTCTACAACTTACTCGGGCCCTCCTCTGGTTCAGTCTTTATACTGCGGGCAGAATTCTCTCTTTCTTTTTTTGAGAAAGATTAGCCCTGAGCTAACGTCTGCCACCAATTCTCCTCTTTTTTGCTGAGGAAGATTGGCCCTGAGCTAACATCCATGCCCATCTTCCTCTACTTTATATGTGGGATGCCTGTCACAGCATGGCTTGGTAAGTGGTGCGTAGGTCCGCACCCAGGATCCAAACCAGCGAACCCTGGGCTGCCAAAGCGGAACGTGCGAACTTAACTGCTTGGGCTGGCCCCAGAATTCTCTTTTTTGAAGCACAGTTTTAATCAAGCCAACCCAGCTACTCCCATTCTCACCCCTAGCTTAAAACACTTCAATGACTTTTCATTGCTCTTAATGATGAAAAAATAAATTTTGTGTGACCTATGAGGTCACATATATTAGGGCCACTATCTACTTGATAAAGTAATTCTGAGCATTAAAAGAATTAATGTCTCCAAACATAAAACAGTGGCTGGCACATCACCTTAAAAGACACTCAGTAGAGGTTAGTTATTATTACCACTCTTCATCACCCTCATTGTGCACCACGTGTCAGTTAACTTTGTGTTCCACTTTCATTGCAATTTAGGTATCTGGAATGTGTGAGAATTAAAGTGTTTCTTCCACCATGGGAACCTTTTCTCATGCTGTTCCTTTGGCTTGAAATACCTTTCTCTGTTGATTGCCTAGTTAATTCCTATTTGTCTTTTGGATCTCAGCTCATACATCACTTCCTCAGGGAAGCATTCCCTAATTTCTGTCACAGGGTAAGACTCGCTGTTATATATTATCACATGACCACACACCTCTACTTAGCATTGAATACCTTTGTAATTTTATATGTATTTGTTTGATTAATGTAGACCCTCTAGATTGTAAACTCTGTGAGGGCAGGAATTGTGTTTTTCTTGTTGTCGTTGTTCACCTTTGTATTCCTTATGCCTCATACAGTGCCTGGCACATAGTGGGTGCTCAATAAATTTGTTGAAAGAATAAAATGAATGGATGAGGGATCAAGGATGTTTTTCAGGTATTGAGTTCTTCCTCTCTGTTGTATTGAGGGGAGAAGAAACAGGCAGAAAAGTAGGTAGTGATAGTTAGTAAAAGGGGCGGATTCCTTGAGTCCATAAGGAAAGAAAAAAGTGGGGAATGGAGAAATTTGCCATATTGTGTTCTTCAGAATTTTGAATATCTGAATATCTAGTTGGTTTATCACGAAAAAGAAAATCAGCACATCACTTCATAAAACTGCTGTGATGCCAGAATGTCATCTGGCTTTGATTGTAACATATGGTGTTGTGGCTGTCGAGATCTGCCAGTCCTAGTAGCTAAACAGAATGGAAGTAAGGCCAAAAGAGTAATGGCCGAAGTAGTTTTCAATTTTGAGAAATTGACTGGTACCGAGGATCAGTTGTGCCTAATTCCTGAAAGTGTAAACAGTATCATTTTAGCTTTTACCTAGAGATGCTGAGGAAAATACCTTTTGAGCTATGTCTCAGTTTCCTTTTAGAATATATAAAATACCAAGAGTTGGAGTTACACAGGACATAGAAACACCATGGAGTTACATTTTTCAAGCACTAATTTCTTCATTAAATTACAATACTTCATTTTTTTTTTTTACAAAATTAAGGTAACATGAAGCAAAAATGTAAGCATGATGGATTTTATAAATCGTTGGGTATTATTTAGTGAATCATTGTAACGTGGAAAGAAGGTCATGTTAGTGTTACAGTACTTATACTCGGCATATATGTTACCAACACTACTGTGTAGTCTTGGCATGTTTTAGAATTTGAAACTTTTTAAAGATTTTATTTTTCCTTTTTCTCCCCAAAGCCCCCCAGTACTTAGTTGTATATTTTTAGTTGTGGGTCCTTCTAGTTGTGGCATGTGGGACGCCGCCTCAGCCTGGCCTGACGAGCAGTGCCACCTCTGCACCCAGGATCCAAACCGGCGAAACCCTGGGCTGCCAAAGTGGGGCGCAAGAACCCAACCACTCGGCCACGGGGCCGGCCCCTGAAACTCTTTTAAGAGAAAAATTTTAAGGTATATGAAATCAACTTAGTGTCTTTTCTATTTGTATATATTATAAAATGTGTTAAACTTTTTGGTCTTAGAAAAAAACTATCACCCAGAAGAATAATCTGGGTTTTAAAAGATTCTGAAACCACTCAGACAAAAAGGCATTACTGTATAACTTCTAAATTAGATTTTATTTTCATTATGCTTGTGTCATCAATCAAAGGTTAATTCATTCTTTACAAGTTATTCTAAACTGATTGAATGTTAAGTAAAATTTCTCATTCTTGAGTTAATTCTTCACTATGTGAAGAAATATTTGATCATTTAGGTGAAGAAATACTTGAGCATTATAGAGGTTAAGAGAGTACAGTTAGTAGAATCATTTTGGTTGATATGACAAAAAAGAACTCAAATACTGAATCACAAATGTCATCAAGAATAAACGAGAATTAAAAAAAAAAATAGGAATATGAGTAAAGGTTTAAATAATTAGAGATCAGAAGTATCCCTGAAGGATATGGGTGAAATAAACTTGTAGGGGTATGATCAAAGTCCATCTTTCATGATATTTAAAATCACTCCAATTAAAATATATAGTATAATTAGAGCAGGGGCTTTTAAAAGTAACCATGGTGAACAAATCCAGTGTAAGGAAATATGTTGGACAAGTTCCAATAGTTAAGCACTTGAGAAAGATCTGTGATAAAGAATTGATTGGTGTATCATGTGACTTAAAACCTAAAGTAAAAAATTAACACATGTAGAAAGTCTTCAATTTAATATGTAAAAATTGACACATGCAAAAATTCAATAAATGATTTGCCCACAAAAGTATTAGAATCTGTTGAAGTTCCAATTTTGACATGCAAAGTGAGTCAGAACACTCACTGCTATTGGACACATTGTATTGGTATAGCAACAATGTGGCACCTTGGCATTTGTCTGAATTCAATGTCTTTGCTTCATAATTCCTATTAGCATAATTGGTATAGCTATGATAATTATTTATTCCTTTCTTCACTCTGGTTTTACTTTGTCCATTCCTTGCAGTTGATCAAGAGATTTTTCATAAAACATTAGAGCTATGAAGGCAAAAGAGTTCTGAAGGAGAAATACAGAATGAGCAAGTTAAGCAACTTTTTTATATCCTATTTCTATAAATTTCAGAACTTGAGGCATTCCCATATTATAATATCAGTATAAAAACATGCCAAGGCCAAGTATATCTTTATTAAAAGTGGGGGCTGGCCCCGTGGCAGAGTGGTTAAGTTCGTAGGTTCCACTTCAGTGGCCCAGGGTTTTGCCAGTTCGGATCCATGGGTGCAGACATGGCACCGCTCATCAAGCCATGTTGAGGTGGCATCCCACATGCCACAACCAGAAGCACCTACAACTAGAATATACAACTATGTACTGGGGGGCTTTGGGGAGAAGAAGAAGAAGGAGAAAAAAAGTGGTAGGTTTTCCTGCATTAGCACAGATATTTGAGAATTACTGTAATGGTGTATGTAAGCCTTTCCTATAATCTTAGGGTCCAGTTAATACTTTGCAATTTTTACATGTATCATTAATAAGTCTCCTCCCCTCTTTTTTGCCTTCAGAAGAATTCAATTTTTTGTTAATATATTTTGCTGAGTAGCCTTCAGCTTTGATTTTGTTTTGATCCATGTTTTGTGTAGTTCCATTAATATGCCCTAAGGCTGTTATAGTGTGACCAATTTTAGAAATTGAAGCACAAATAATATAAAAATATACACTGGTGATTTTATATTCATTTTCCCTTCCTGTTTGTACAATCAGTATTGCAGTGCATATCATGAAGTCAAAGAGTAAAATCATGGCATCTTACAAGTTGAAAGAGTGAGAAGTCCTCTACCTGAGCCTCCCACCCAAAACAAATCCAGAACACTCCCCACAGAGAATCACCAAATTACAGCTGAATTTCTTAACAGTGAGAAAAGATACTACCTCATAAACCTTTCTGTTTTAAGTAGTTCTCATTGTTTGACCATTTTTTTCCTATTAGTAAATTAAAATATCTCCCTGGTACCATACAGTGATCCTAGATTTTTCATTCACATTACAAAAGAGCTATTATATCTCATACCAAATCTTCTCTTTTCTAGGCTTAACATCCCTAATCCTTTGTTCCTCAAAAGACAATTTCCAGAGTCTTCATTATTTGTCGTTTGGATATACCCCAGTTTGCCAAAGCTCCTCTTAAAATGTGGTTACGTACATAAGTTAGGGTGCTTCTGTCTAAAAGTAAAGGAAAACCCACCTAAAAGTAGTGACAACCCTAAAAGTGACTTAAATATAAGTATTTTATTATTTCACATCAAAAACAATACATCTGGAAATGTCGTTCCACATGCTCATTGATGTTATCAAGGACTATATACTTTGTGTCTTTCTTCTGTGTCATCCTCAACGCAAGGGATTTTATCCTCATACTTAGCTCTCATGGTTGGTTGCAAGGTACCACAGCAGCTCCAAGCAAAACCTCTTTATGAAGTCACATCCAGAATCAGACAAGGCATTTTTCTCCTACATTTCCTCTTGGATAAAATTCCTTCACAGAAATTCTTCAGCAGATGTGCCCTTACGTCTCATACTGAAATACATCACATTCCTGCCTAAACCGTGAATGGTTCAAATTAATCACTCCCACGGTTGGAGTACAGTTGATTCCCTGAGTATATGGCCACACAGAGGTGAGAACCCAGGTAAAACTGGGCGTCTGCCTACCAGAAGGGCAGGGAAGGGTATAGATTTGAGTAGGGAATCAAGTCTGCTAATCGCCAAAATAGAACACTTACCACCATGCAGGCTGACTGATGAGGGATATAATGGGACTGTGGCATTCATTTATTAACCCAAAACACATTTAAGAACTACGACATGGCAGCAGTGGTTCTGGTGTTAGAATATCAGCTACCTATCCCTGCCTACACAGATTCAATCTAGTGGGGGAGATAGACAATTCAGTTTCAGTTCAATATGATGTGTTAAATGCCACCATAAGGTAAGTACATGTAACGCAGTCTTGGGGAATCAAAGACGACTTCCAAGAGGAAACAGCATCTAAGCTAAAGTTTGAAAGATGTGTCAGTTAACCAGAGTTAGAAGGTTCTAGTCAGAGAACAGGTGAGAGACAAGAGTATGTACTGGAGCATGGAAGATTCCAAGAGAACTGCCACGACCGGTCCAGATATTGCTGCTTTTTAGAGTAGTCTAAGAGTACGTTTACTTGGTTTTTAAGTGCTTTTTCTTTCCATGTTATAATTTGTGCTGATTTGTAACCATCAGGACTTTTTCATTCATGTGCATTACTGCTGAGTCAAGTCTCTCCTGTCCTGTGTTTTAGTAATTTATTTTTTAAACCTTAATATAAATCTTTCCATTTACCTCATTTCATTTAAACCCTGAATTTATTAGGCCAGGATTCAGCAAATTTTTTGTGTAAGGGGCCAGATAGTATTTTGTGGACCATGTGGTCTCTGTTGCAGCTACTCAACTTTGCCATTATAGAGTGAAAGCAGCAATGGATCATATGTAAAGGAATGGACATAGCTATGTTCCATTTAAACTTTACAAAAAGAGGCAGCTGGCCATCATCTGCCAATCCCAATCTAAACCTAGATTGTTATTCCAGTCCCAGGGTAACTTAACACACAGCACCAGGGAAGTGAGAGTCCGTATCTCTTGCCAGTCAGTCTTCCATCTGAAGATGCTGACCCAAGAATGAAGTGAGACAATGTGGATCTGTAATTAAATGATGTTATTAACCATATTGACTTGATCAGAGTCAGCAGACCAAGCTACTCTCCCAAATACATAAGCCCACAGGTTGGTTCAACATTTGTTTATACCACCCATTCCTTAGTTATCTCTCTTAATTTCACCCAGATTCCAAAACGTGCCTTCTTGGATGGCCATAAAACTCCATTCTTTCATTATTGTATCATTATATAAGAGTGACATGGTGCCCTTGACATCCTTGTTTTGTCCTTTTCCAGCCCTTTCTTGGCAAAGCCCTAATACTATTAAGTTCTCTTCCAGAGTATACATCTTATGTCTCTATAATCAAAAATATGTGAAAACTGGGTATTCCTTCCCTCTTGTAGTCCACTGATGGCATTTGTTGTTAAACTGACCTTCTACCTTTCACCCTCTGTATTAGTTTCCTATGGCTGCCATCACAAACTACCGCAAAGTTATTATTTCACTGTTTGATAGATCAGAAGTCTGGGTACAGCGTGGTTCAGCTGGGTTCACTTCTTAGAGTCACACAAGGCTGAAATCAAGGTATTGGCAAGACTGCATTCCTTTCGGAGACTGGGGTGAATCTACTTCCAAGCTCATTCCATTTGTTGGACAAAATCAGTTCCTTGCAGGTTTAGGACTGAGCTCGCATTTCCTTGCTGGCTGCTGTTCTGAGCTGGGAATCATTCTCAGCTTCTAGAGCACTCACATTCTTTGACTTGAGACCCCCTTCCTCTCTCTTCAAAGTCAGCAACAGCAGGTTGAGTCCCTATTATACTTCAAATTCTGACCTCCCCATTCTGCCTCGTATCTGCCGCCTCTACCTGGAGAAAGTCCACTGCTTTTAAGGGCTCCTGTGATTAGATTGGGCCCATTTGGATAATCTCCTTGTTTAAAGGTCTGTAACCTAAGTTACATCCGCAAAGTCCCTTTTGCCATGTAAAACGACATAATGTTCTGGGGAGGGAGGTGAATCTTTGCGGGCCATTATTCTACCTATCACAACCTCTTTATACTTTTGGTTCTATTTTTTTTTTAGCACAATTGCTTGGATTGTCCACTTAGTTCTAAAGTATCTTTTTAATATATTTTATGAGCATACTAAGTAGTTTTGATAATGTTACTTATTGTTTTATTTCCTAACTACACAAATTACTTGGTACTTACATTTGTGTGATCATGGAATACTTTTTCTCCTTAATATATCATGAACATTTCCCTATGTCACTGAATTCTTTATAAATATATCTTTAATTATTGTATAATACTTCATTGAGTAGATATACTAAAATTTATTTAACAATTGCTCTATTATTAATCATTTGGGTTTTTGCCAATGTTTCACTATTGTAAGTAACTCTGTAATGAATGTTTTTGTGCCAGAAAATTGTTTACATGTTGGATTATTTTCTTAGGATAGATTTCAAAAAATATAGTAACTGTGTCAAAAACCATGAATTTCCTGTGATAGAAACTGCTCTCCAAAAGGTTTGAACAAAGTTTGTATCCTCAGAAGAACTCTCACCAGTAGTGAATATCATCATTAAAAACAAAGCAAATGTTGAAATGAAAGAAGATTAGACAGTAATTCAAAGTCATAAGAAGAAATACAAATGTCGGTGAAGGTAAATACATATGTAATTATAAAAGCTAGTATTATTTTGTGTTTTTTTTTATTTTTTGAGGAAGATTAGCCCTGAGCTAGCATCTACCTCCAGTCCTCTTTTTTGTTAGGAAGATTGGCCCTGAGCTAACATCTGTGCCTATCTGCCTCTACTCTATGTGTGGGATGCCTGCCACAGCATGTCTTGATAGGTGGTGTGTAGGTCCACACCAGGGATGTAAATTGGCGAACCCCAGGCCACTGAAGCAGAGCACAGAAACTTAACTGCTGTACCACCAGGCCAGCCCCAAAGCTAGTATTATTGTAACAATGTGTGATGCAGCATTTTGTCTTCTACAAGATTTAAGAGACTAATACAATTTTTAAAAATTATTAGTCTAAAAATCTAGTATAAATGTAACTGGTTTGTAACTCCATATTTTGTTTTCTGTATAATTTAAGGGACTAATGAGTTAAAAAAAAAAAGTTGTTAGTTTATGTTTGGGGCACACAATGTATAAAGATGTAATTTTGTGTGACATCAACAACTGAAAGGCATAGGGATGGGGCTCTTAGAAGAAGTGGTGGAGCCTAAATATATTTTTAAGGTGTGGTTGTTGGGAATTTGCTGTTGGATTGGATAATGGTGTGTGAAAGATAAGAATCTAGGCGTGATCCATGGCTTTTTGTTTTTTGGGTTTCTTTAAGATTTTATTTTTCCTTCTTTTCCCCCAAAGCCCCCCTGGTACATGGTTGTATATTTTTAGTTGTGAATCATTCTAGTTGTGGCATGTGGGATGCCGCCTCAGCATGGCTTGATGAGCAGTGCTAGGTCCACACCCAGGATCCTAACGAGCGAAACCCTGGGCCACTGAAGCAGAGCACACGAACTTAACCACTTGGCCACAGGGCTGGCCCCTGACCCATGGTTTCTGACCTGAACAATTTACTGAAATGCCTGGTGGAGTGTTCAGCCTCTCTGGACCTGAATCATTCAGCTGTGATTGCACACCCACATTCAGCAAAACAAAATCCCTGTCTTCCTTAAAGTTAGGAGCCATCTATTGTTACTTGAGCACATCTCTTTAGTGTGTGGTGTATGTGTGTGTGTTGTGGGAGAGATATGATGGATTTTAGCTCCTTCCCTAAGTAGGTTAGGAGAATAGCAAGGAACCACTGACTATAGATAAAAAGCAGAAGAGGTTTAAAGACTGAGCTCTTTTCCACTCCACGTTCAGAAGTCAGAGAGGTGAGGAAGAACCAGGACAGGGGACCAAGAATCAGTGACGAGGAAAATCAGGACCGTGTGGTGCCCTGAAAGCCAAGTGAAGACATTGTTTAAGAAGGAAGGAATGATTGGCTATGATAAATACTGCTCAAAGGTCAAAAAGATGAGGAGTGAAAACTGACAATTGGATTTAACAATATGGACATGGTTGGTACCTTGAAAACAGTTTCAGTGCAGTGGTGGGTGCAAGACTTGTTTGCAGTGAGGCACAAGAAGAATAAAAGATGAGAAACCAGAGAGAATGAGCATAGAAAACTCTTTCAAGGAGTTAAAAGGTAAGCTAACCGTATAATTTACAATCCAAACTAGAACACATTAGGAAAGGGCACCATTAATAATTAAGTGAAGATTTCATTAATAATCGAGTATAAATGAACTGTTATGACAAACTGAAATAAATGTCATTTTGTGAAGGAAACGAGAGGACTGTGACTGGAAGGGAAGTGGAATAAGAAGTGTTGGTTTGTTAATTCTTTTAAGAAAGAACAAATAATAGCTAATAGGAATGATCTAGTAGAAAGGAAAAGTTTTATGATGGAGGAGAAAAAGGACATTTTTGGAGCCATGTCTTTGAGTAGGCAAGAGGGGCTGGGATATAGTGCAAAGTGGAAGGGCTGGTTTCAGCCAGGAGCCTTGGGTCACATACGATTTGGAAACACCCATTTAATTTTCCCTGATGGATAATACGTGGAGGCTTGCAGAGGATGGTCTCACTCTAAGCACATGGACTCTCTCTTGACTTCTTTAGAGCAATTATCAGTATTCAAAATGATCTTGTATGTTTATTTACTTGGTTACATGTTTTCTTTCCTTCACACTAGAAAGTACAATCTTTGAGGGCAGGTTTATTGGCTGTCTTCTTCATTCTCATAGCACTGGTACCTAGAACTGAGCTTGGTACATAGCATTCAGTAACTATGTTGACTGATGAATACCTCAAGATTCCATTCTCTCAATCTACTGACGGGTTTAAAGAAGCCTTCTGAAAACACTCCTTCAGTTAAACGCCGTCCCCCTTGTATCTTCAGCCTCTCACTCTCAGATCACTTATCAGCATCCAAACATACAGTAGTATCTCCCATCTTTAAGAAACAAATAACTTCCCTTATGCCTCCATCTGTCTGCAGATACTGCTGCAATCTTTTTCATGGCCAAACTTCTCAGAAGAGTTATCTAAAACAAGTTGTCCCCACTTCCTCACTTTCTCTTTATTCTCAATTCCACTAAAGTTCTATCCCCTCCACTACCACTCAACTGAAACTGCTTTTGTCACCATCAACCTCTATGTTGCCACATCTAATGAAAATGTGCACGTTCTCACGTTAGTAGACTTTTTGCAGTTTTTGACACAATTGAACACTCTGTTCTTGCTCTTTGCTTCCATGATTCCAACAATCTCTTGGATTTCTTCTTAATTCATTGTCTGTTCCTTTCTATTTCCTTTATTTTCTTTTTTTCTATCCGACCTTTATATGCTGGGATTTCTTTTCTTTTTCTATCCTTAGGTAATCTCATTCATCTCCTATAGTTTTAAGTATCTTCTATATGCCAAGACTTCCAAAATTACATCTCCAGTTCAGACCACTATTCTGAAGTCCAACTGCCAGCTTGACATCTTCACTTGGATGTTTCACAGACATCTCACACTTAAAATATTCAAAATAGAGCTCTTGGTCCCCTTTCCCCTTCTTCTCTTCCCATGTTAGCATGCAACATGCTAATCTTTTGGTATTTGTCATTTTAGTAAATGGCACTACCACTCACACAGCCAGAAGTTTGCATCTTTGTTTCTGCAGTTTCCCTTGACTCATATAAATGCAGTCCATCAGCTTGTCCTTTTGAGTCTCTCCACACGTATTTTCAATTTATCAGTTGCTCACCATTTTCACACTCCTTCCCAGTCAAAGCAACATAATTTCTTGGATGTCAGCAACATCGTGGCGTGAGCTCACCCAGGACTCTCTCCCCTCCAAATTACAACCAAAAAGAGGAACTGCTTTTCAACCAAAAAAAAAATCCTAATAACAGAAATCGTCAGAGACCCACAGCAGCCAAACACCAGAAGGTGGAGAGGCTGGAGCGGCCCTTGGAGGAGCTGGAATGGGGTAGGAGACAACTTCGCTCCTGCCCCTAGAGACTGGGATCACTGCCACGGGTGTGGGAAGGAACAGGGGAGGGGCTGCGTGTCTGGGGATCATCCAGGACTCCCACCGCCGGTGCAGTGGAAACCCTCTAACAGGAGAAAGCTTTTGCGTGGGAGAACCCCAGCAAGCCAGGGCCCGGGAAACCGGAAAGCAAGAGCTGATCCAACCTAGGTCAGTGTGAGTGAAAGTGCCCCTCCTCCCTCAACCCACACTGTGCACCATCGCATCTGAAGGCGGAGGGCTCAGAACATGCGGCTCTCTGCCCCCATCTAGTGGTGACAGGCTGTAACTAACCAAATAATAGCGTCGTGGCAAAAACCACTCCTCTACCATCCAGCAATTTATAAAAGCTCCAGTCCAAAAGGAAAACAATAAAAATACAGAAGTAGGTCCTGAGGGCTTGGAAATGGGTAAACTAAGTGAAGATGAGTTCAAAATAGCTCTCACCAAAATATTAAATGAGGTAAAGGGAAATATAGAGAAACAAGTCCACGAGTTCTGGAGTTGCTTCACAAAAGAGACTGAAATTATAAAGAAGAATCAATTAGAAATACTAGAGATGAAAAATACAATGGATCAGATAAAAAGGAATATGGATTCCCTGATGCCCGTGTAGACACCATAGAGGAGCAAATTAGCACAATCGAAGATAGACAGGCTGGATGGCTCCAGACAGAGGAAGAAAGAGAACTAAGAATTTAAAAAATGAAGAAAATCTCAGAGAAATAGCTGATTCAATGAGAAAATGCAACTTCAGAATCATCGGAATTCCTGAGGGTGTAGAAAAGGAAAATGGAGCAGAAAGTGTGCTCAATGAAATAATAGAAGAGAACGTCCCAAATCTAGGGATTGAGAGAGAAATGTGTGTGGAGGAAGCTTTCAGATCTCCTAGATTTCTCAATGTAAAAAGACCTACTGCAAGGCATATAGTAGTAAAACTGGCAAAAATGAACGACAAAGAAAGAATACTCAGGGCAGCAAGGCAGAAGAAAATAACCTACAAAGGAACCTCCATCAGACTTTCAGCGGATTTCCCTACAGAAACCTTACAAGCTAGGAGAGATTGGAGTGACATATTCAAAACTTTAAAGGATAAAAATCTTCAGCCAAGAATACTCTATCCAGCAAAAATATCCTTCAGATATGAGGGAGAAATTAAATCTTTTCCAGAGAAACAAAAGCTAAGGGACTTTGTGGTCACAAGACCTCCACTACAAGAAATCCTCAAGAAGGCTCTCATACCTGAAAAAAGAAAAGAAGGGAGTAAGGGGTCACAAAACACAGAGCAGGGAGACAAATAGATAGAATATGAATGGGATAGCAAATATTCAACTATAGCATTAGGATAAAGGGAAGGAAAACACCAAAGCAAAGACAATCTTATCACTCTAACCGCAAATTCACAACACAAGTTGGAATAAGAGATGAAAATAATAATTTAGGAGGAGAGGATGAAAGGGACTGAAACAGTCTAGGCTAAGGAAGTAAGAGACTACCAGAAAATGGACTATGTTATACACAAGATTCTGAATACAAACTTCAGGGTAGCCACTAAACTAAAAAACAGAACAGAGACACAAAACATAAATAAGGAAAAATCTAAGAAAACCAGCATAAGAAATTGCAGAAGTCAATGGGTTGGCTAAAACACACAGGACGAGAAACAAAGGAAACAGGAAAACCAGATAATGAGCGACAGAATGACAGCGTTAAGCCCTCATGTATCAATAATCACCTTCAATGTAAACGGATTGAATTCTCCAATAAAAAGACACAGAGTGGAAAAATGGATTAAAGAACACGATCCAACAATTTGCCTCCAGGAAACACACCTCAGCTCGAAGGACAAATACAGGCTCAGAGTGAAGGGGTGGAAGACAATACTCCAAGATAATAGCAAACAAAAGAAGAGCAGGTGTTGCCATACTTATATCAGACAAAACAGACTTCAAGCTAAGGCAGGTAAAGAGAGACATAGAGGGCCAATATATAATGATCAAATGGACACTTCATCAAGAAGAAATAACACTTATAAATATCTATGCACCCAACACAGGAGCACCAAAGTTCATGAAGCAACTATTAACAAACCTAAAGGAAGATATCAAAAATAACACAATAATAGTAGGGAACCTCAACACCCCACTCACATCAATGGACAGATCATCCAGACAGAAAATCAACAAAGAAACAGTGGAGCTACGTGAAAAGCTAAAACAGTTGGACTTAATAGACATATATAGAACACTTCATCCAAAATAGCAGAATACACATTCTTCTCAAGCACACATGGAACATTTTCAAGGATAGACCATATGTTGGGAAACAAGGTAAGCCTCTACAAATTTTAAAAAATTGAAATAATAACAAGCATCTTCTCCGATCATAATGCTGTAAAGCTAGAAATTAATTACAAGAAAAAAGCTGAGAAAGGGACAAGGATGTGGAGACTAAACAATACGCTATTGAACAAGAAATGCATCATTGAAGAAATTAAAGAAGAAATAAAAAAATACCTGGAGACAAATGAAAATGATAACATGCCATACCAACTCATATGGGATGCAGCAAAAGCTGTATTAAGAGGAAAATTCATTGCAATTCAGGCACATCTTAACAAACAAGAAAAATCCCAAATCAGCAATCTTAAACTACACCTAACTGAATTAGAGAAAGAAGAGCAAACAAAGCCCAAAGTCAGCAGAAGGAGAGAAATAAGAAAAATCAGAGCAGAAATAAATGCTATTGAAACAAAAAAGGCAGTAGAAAGGATCAATGAAACAAAGAGATGATTCTTTGAGAAGGTAAACAAAATTTAAAAACCCCTAGCCAGACTTACAAAGGAAAAAAAGAGAGAAACCTCAGATAAACAAAATCAGAAATGAAAGAGGAGTAATAACAACAGACTCTGCAGAAATACAAGGGATAATAAGAGAATACTATGAAAAACTATATGCCAGAAAAATGGATAACCTAGAGGAAATGGATAAATTCTTGGACTCCTACAATCTCCCAAACCTCACTCAAGAAGAAGCACACAATTTGAACAGACCAATCACAAGGAAAGAGATTGAAACAGCCATCAAAAGCATCCCAAAGAATAAAACCCCAGGACCAGATGGCTTTCCTGGGGAATTCTACCAGACTTTCAGAGAGGATTTAATACCTATTCTTTTCAAGCTATTCCAAAAAGTTAGGGAGGATGGAACACTTCCTAACACATTCTACAAGGCCAACATCACACTGATACCAAAGCCTGACAAGGACACCACAAAAAAGGAGAACTACAGGCCAATATCACTGATGAACATAGATGCGAAAATTCTCAACAAAATTTTGGCAACCCGAATACAGCAATTCATCAAAAGGATCATACCTCATGATGAAGTGGAATTCATACCAGGGATACAGGGATGGTTCAACATCCACAAATCAATCAACATGATACACCACATCAACAAACTGAGGAATAAAAACCACATGATCATCTCAATAGATGCAGAGAAGGCATTTGACAAGATCCAACAGCCATTTATGATAAAAACTCTGAACAAAATGGGGATAGAAAGGAACTACTTCAACATAATAAAGGCCATATATGACAAACCCACAGCCAACATCATACTCAATGGGCAAAAACTGAGTGCCATCCCCCTGAAAACAGGAATGAGACAAGGATGCCCTCTATCACCATTCTTATTTAACATAGTACTGGAGATCCTGGCCAGAGCAATCAAGCAAGAAAAAGGAATAAAAGGAATCCAAATAGGGAGGGAAGAAATGAAACTCTCGCTGTTTGCAGATGACATGATCTTATATATAGAAAACCCCAAAGAATCCATTGGAAAACTTTTAGAAGTAATCAACAATTACAGCAAAGTTGCAGGGTATAAAATCAATTTACATAAATCAGTAGCATTTCTATATTCTAATAACGGACTAACAGAAAAAGAACTCAAGAACATAATGCCATTCACAATCGCAACAAAAAGAATAAAATACCTCGGGGTGAATTTAACTAAGGAAGTGAAAGACTTATACAACGAAAATTACCAGGCTTTTCTGAAAGAAATGGATGACGACATAAAGAGATGGAAAGACATTCCATGTACATGAATTGGAAGAATAAACATAGTTAAAATATCCATACTACCTAAAGCAATCTACAGATTCAACACTATCCCAATCAGAATCCCAATGACATTCTTTACAGAAATAGAACAAAGAACCCTAAAATTCATATAGGGCAACAAAAGACCCCAAAATGCTAAAGCAATCCTGAGAAAAACGAGCACAGCTGGAGGCATCACAATCCCTGACTTCAAAACATACTACAAAGCTACAGTAATCAAAACAGCATGGTACTGGTACAAAAACAGGCCACAGATCAATGGAACAGAATTGAAAGCCCAAAAATAAAACCACACATCTATGGACAGCTAATCTTCAACAAAGTAGCTGAGGGCATACAATGGAGAAAAGAAAGTCTTTTCGACAAATGGTGCTGGGAAAACTGGAAAGCCACATGTAAAAGAATGAAAATTGACCATTCTTTCTCACCATTCACCAAAATAAACTCAAAATGGATCAAAGACCTAAAGCTGAGACCTGAAACCATAAGGCTTCTAGATGAAAATGTAGGCAGTACACTCGTTGACATCAGTAATAAAAGGATCTTTTCAGACACCATGTCTTCTCAGACAAGGGAAACAATAGGAAGAATAAACAAATGGGACTTCATCAGACTAAAGAGTTTCTTCAAGGCAAGGGAAAACAGGATTGAAACAAAAAAACAACCCACTAAGTGGGAAAAAATATTTGCAAGTCATACATCTGACAAAGGCTTAATATCCATAATATATAAAGAACTCACACAACTCAACAGCAAAAAAAATCAAACAACCCAATCAAAAAATGGGCTGGAGACATGAACAGACATTTCTCCAAAGAAGATATACAGATGGCCAATAGGCACATGAAAAGATGTTCATCATCGCTGATCATCAGGGAAATGCAGATCAAAACTACACTAAGGTATCACCTTACAGCCATTAGAATGACAAAAATAACTAAAACAAATATTGGAGAGGTTGTGGAGAAAAAGGAACCCTCATACAGTGCTGGTGGGAATGCAAACTGGTGCAGTCACTATGGAAAACAGTATGAAGATTCCTCAAAAAATTAAAAATAGAACTACCATACAACCCAGCTATCCCACTACTGGGTATCTATCCAAAGAGCTTGCAGTCAGCAATTCCAAAAGTCCCATGCACCTCAGTTTTCATTGCAGCATTATGTACAATAGCCAAGACGTGGAAGCAACCTAAGTGCCCATCAACAGATGATTGGATAAAGAAGATGTTGTATATATACAATGGAATACTAGTCAGCCGTAAAAAAGAACAAAATCGTCCCATTCACAATAACATGGATGGACCTTGAGGGAATTATGTTAAGTGAAATAAGCCAGATAGAGAAGGACAATCTCTGTGTGACTCCACTCATATGAGGAATTTAAACATGTGGACAAAGAGAACAAATTAGTGGCTACCAAGGGAAAAGGGGCTGGGAGGTGGGCACAATGGGTGAAGGGGTGCACCTACAACATGACTGACAGACAATAATATACAACTGAAATTTCATAAGATTGTAACCTATCATTAACTCAATAAAAAAATTTTTTTTAAAAAGCAACATAATTTCTTACCTTCAGCAGCCTCTCGACTTCCTTTCTTGCGCCACTCCCATCTGTCTCTTTAAAGAGCAACCAGAATGATCTTCTTAAAAGAATACAGATATGTCACTTCGCTACTTGAAACACATCATTGATTTTCAATATACCTAAAATAAAACTCCAGATCTCTAAAATGGCTCACAAGGCTCAGCATGATCTGGCTCCTGCCTAATCTATTGTGCTTTTCTCCACTCTAGCCTGAAGGAAGTGCTCACATGTTGTTCCCTCTGTCTGTAATGCTCTTCTCCCAACTCTTCACCTGTCTAAATACTTCTCAGTTTTCAGGTCCCAGCTTAAATGCCATTTAAGTGCTTGGTTTTTAATATAACTTGTGGAGATATTTGTTTAAAACGAGTAATTAGATTTAACTTTGTTTTACTGGATTCATTGATTACCACCAGCTCTTTCATGACATGACTTCTCCTTTTTGAGTTGTTTTGATTCTTCTCTCAATCATCTGTAATACTTTCAAGAAAAATTTTCAGGAAAGGTATATGAGAGGTATGTTTTTCTAAGTATTTTTGTATCTGAGAATGTGCCCTCATGAAAAAAATTATAGTTTAGTGGGTTTTTGATTTTCAGGTTACAATATTTTCTTCCTCTCGTGAAGTAGGCACTGTTGGTTCACTACCGGATAGCCATTTTCCTTTCTGCCTTATTAAGAGAACTCTGATTTTGTTTGGTTAATCCACCCTTTTCCACCCAGCCATGCATGTAGTCAGTTGCATTCCCCTTAAAGGTGATTGGCTTCGGAATGGGCATGTGACACAACTGTCCCCAGTGACCTCTTTCTTCTTCTGCTTGATATTGTCATGTCTACTTGTAATGCCTGGAACTGCAGGACCATCTTAAGAACAAGGGAATGAGCCACTCAGGACAAGACTGATACCCTGAGCTTGGCAAGGCAGAATAATGGGAAGGAACCTAGGTCCTTGAGCCATTAAGTTAACCAATCTCAGAAACAACTTAAAAATTCTTATGTGAGATAATAAATCTGCTTTACTATTTATACTAGTTGTTTTGGGTTTTCTATTTCTTGGAACTAAAAATCTCCTGGTACACAACTTTTAACTCTATATGTTGTTCCATTGCTCCTGTAGGGAAATATGAGGCCAGTATGATTCTCACTCCTTTACATATAACTTGCTTTGTTGACTGATTGCTAGCAGTATTTTAGAAAATATTTAAAATAAAAACATTTCTCTACAGCATGTATAGCCATTGGTCTCTGTTTTTCTTGGCACCTGGCCTTTTAACTTGGCAGATTCAAGTCTAACACTAAAAATTTTCTTCAGTTATCTCAATAATTCTTGCTTCTACTTCTGATTCTTCTGCCATTGATCTTGCTTTAAATTTATGACCACCAAACACTACTAAATCATCAGGGCTGCCTAGTAATCTCTCTATGTTCAGTTCTATTCTTGAAGCCAACTATTTCATGCCTTCTCCTCTTTCCATAAACTTTCAACCTCCCTCTCTTCTCCTCCCACTCAAGCCCATAACTTTGCTTATTATTTCACTGTGAAGATGGAAGTAATCAAAAGAGAATTTCTATATCTTCCTACTGTGTATCAGACATGAAGATGTACTTACTCAGATGTCTCTTCAAGAAAGGACTAGTTTCCCAGTTGCTAGGTGCTTGCTTGGCTAACATCTTACAGCTGTTCATGCCTACAGGGTCCACTTCAGCTTTCATGAGGCCATGAGCTTCTCAAGTGACCCAATGACAGAGCAAAGTGGTGTGCAAGGATCTATCCATTTCCTTCCAAGGTGGGACTCCTCGAATGGGCAATCTTAACTCTGGTGCTAATCTGGCGGAGATGTCAGGACAGCATCATAGAAGTCTAAATCGTGGTCTGATGGCTCCCCCTGACCCATGTCGTTTCCTTTCATAGGAGTCACTCTCCAGTAGTCATTTTAGGCCCCTCATTCTGTCTTCCTGTCTGCTTCCTGGAAAACCTAAACACCCCCTGAACCTGAAACACCTTCTGAATCTATTGGTCTAACAATGTCTATACCTATATACACTACCTTGCATGAGTGAAATGTGTGGGCTGCCAATTCAAATGGAAACCTCAGTTTGCACACCAAGTACTCTCTCTTGTAAACCATTAAAGGTTTTTGCTCCTGAAATGTTTTAGTCTCTCTCCTACATCATCAATTTTTCTCTCTCTATCATTTTTACCAGCAGACAAACATGTTGTAGAATCTCTCAACCTAAAAAACAAAAAACTTCCCTTGACCATACATTCCCCTCAGCTTCTGCTACGTTTTTCTCTTCTTTTCTATAGAAACACTCCTCAAAGTATTGTCTGTCTCTTTCTTGTCCCTTCCCATTTTATCTTGAACCAGCTCCAAATCGGCTTCCCTACCATACCACTGAAATTGTTCTAGCCTTCTGTCCCCTGTGCTTCAGGTCTCTGTCCTCATCTGATCGCTCAGAAGCATCTGACACAGTTGATCATTTCCTCCTTTTGAAACACTTGCTTCACTTAGCTTTCAGGACCCACTCTCTTGTGTTTTTTCCCCCACCTCAAGGGCTGCCCCTCCTCAATCTTGTTTAATGAATCCTTGTATTCCTAAGTGTCCCAAAACTCAGTCCTTGGTCTTCTCTGGCCATACTCACTTCCTAGGTGATCTCTTCCAGTCTCATAGATTTAAATACAACAAATGCATTGACTATTCCCAAATTCATATTTCCAGCCCCGACTTCTTCCCTGGACACCAAACTCATATACTCCACTTCCACCTGGGTATTCCTCAGTTTATACTTGGTGTCAGTAGGCCTACCATGTACAGAGGAGGGGGCATCAATTGATATGAGTCCATTTTATCAAGATTTTCTACTTTTTAAATGTAGAATTATACATAATATTTAAAAAATAATTTTTTACTTCATTTATTTTCTGTCTTTTCATTGATGAATTCCCAGAGAAAGATTTGAGGTTGCTTTATTTTAAAAAATGATATTTACTAGTCAGAGTAATTCAGTGTCTATGTTAGCCATTTTCAGGTATGCAATTTAAGTAATTTAGTTTGGTGAAAAAACTAATGTATATTCTAGTGATCACTTGAAAAAATGTTGATAAACTATATGCTTCATCTGTTCTATAATTTTGACAGTTTTCAATATCATGCTTATTACCATTTAGTTTCTGGAATCTATTTTTTTACGTTTTGGAAATGGAAACATCTGTGCATCTTCAGTCTTCTGGCAACTCTGTGTTCCTCTCCATTTCTCAAAATTACTGACAATGACTCTGTCATTACATTACCTGGTATTATGTTGTATACCCATGGATATAATTCATCTCTAGTGAAGACTTGAACCAGTTTAAAGGAACTACATGTATTCTTACTATGCTTCAGTTGTCTGCTAATCATATTTAACTCTCTTAAATTTGAAAATCATCCGTCTTTTTTTTGCAGTGGAAGATTCACCCTTCACTAACATCTGTTGCCAATCTTCCTCCTTTTTTCTTCCTTTCTCCCTCCTCCCCTACAGCTCCAGTACATAATCATGTATAGTTGAAAGTTCTTCTAGTTCTTCTATTTGAGCTGCCACCACAGCATGGCTACTGACAGATGAGTAGTGTGATCCCACACCCAGGATTAGAACCTGGGCTGCCGAAGCAAGTGTGCCGAACTTTAACCATGAGGCCATCAGGGCTGGCACCGAAATTATTATTCTTAATGGATGTAAGCAACACAGTAATTAGTAGTAGTTTACTATCCCAAGCAAAAGGCTTTTCTTTCTAATTTTTTCCAGATCTGGTAAAAACATCCAAAATGATCTAATTACCACTTTTAAACAGTAAAGAACACATTTTTTAGAAAGATTAATCATCCTTGTTTGCCTACTATTGTATTTAAATTTTGATAAATTGTATGTTTCAATAGAAGGTATTGAACATGATTATTTTTCTCTAAATATTATCTTGATCTGCAGGCTTAAGAATGAAAGGATTCATAAGGATAGATATATAGATCAATGGAACAGAATTGAGAATCCAGAAATCAACCCACACTTACATAGTAAATTGATTTTCAGTAAAGGTGTCAAAGAAATTCAATAGGAAAAGAATAGTCTTTTCAAAAAATATTTTTGAAATAACTGTATTATCCACATGAAAAAGAAATGAGCTTTGATCTTTCTTCACTCTATACATCAAAATTAACTCAAAATGGGCCATAGACCTAAGTCTAAGGGCAAAAACATACGTCCTATGGAACAAACCATAGGAGAAAACTTTTTGTGACCTTGGAGATAAGACACAAAAATCATGAACCATAAATTTAAAAATTGATGAATAGGCTTCAAAAAAATTAAAATCTTTTACTTCTCGAAACCGTTAAGAAAATGAAAAGCAGGGGTCAGCCCCATGGCTGAGTGGTTGAATTTCCACATGCTACATTTCAGGGGCCCAGGGTTAGCAGGTTTGGATCCAAGGTATGGATCTGCTCCTCTCATCAGCCATGCTGTGGAGGCATCCCACATACAACATAGAGGAAAATTGGCACAGTTGTTAGCTCAGGGCTAATCTTCCTCAAAGGAAAAAAGAGGGGGATTGGCAACAGATGTTAGTGAAGGGTGAATCTTCTTCACAAAAAAAAAAGGAAAGAAAAGAAAATGAAAAGGGAAGCTACAGCTGGGGAAAAAAAATTTTGCACAGCATATATCTGACAAAGGACTTGTATCTAGATCTAGTTAAGAACTTTAAAAAAAATTATTGATGTCATAATAGCTTATACCATTGTGAAATTTCACTTGTACATTATATGTGTCAGTCACATATAAATGTGCTCCTTTACTCCTTATGCCCACCCCGCTGATACCCTTCCCCTCTGGTAAGCACTAATCTGCTAATCTGTTCTCTTTGTCCATGTGTTAGTTTTTCTTCCACATATGAATGAAATCATATGGTGTTTGTCTTTCTCTGTCTGGCTTATTTCACTTAACGTAATAACCTCAAGGTCCATCCATGTTGTTGCAAATGAGACGATTTTATCTTTCTTATGGCTGAGTAGTATTCCATTGTGTATATATATACCACAACTTCTTTATCCAATCATCAGCCAATGGGCACTTGGGTTGCTTCCACATCTTGGCTATTGTGAAATAAATGCTGCAGTGAACATAGGAGTGCGTAAGTTTCTTTGAATTGTTGATTTCAAATTCTTTGAATAAATACCCAGTAGTAGGATAGCTGGATCATATGGTATTTCTATTTTTAATTTTTTGAGAAATCTCCATACTGTTTTTCATAGTGGCTGCACCAGTTTGCATTCCCACCAGCAGTGTATGAGTGTTCCCTTTTCTCCATATCCTTTCCAACAATTTGTTATTTTTTGTCTTGGTGATTATAATGATTCTGACTGGTGTAAGGTGGTATCTTAGTGTAGTTTTCATTGCATTTCTCTAATGATTAGTGATATTGAACATCTTTTCATGTGTTTATTGGCCATCTGTATATCTTCTTTGGAAAAATGTCTGTTCATATCCTCTGCCCATTTTTTGATCAGGTTGTTTGTTTTTCTGTTGCTGAGTAGTATGAGTTCTTTATTTATTTTAGAGATTAACCTCTTGTCAGATATGTGATTTGCAAGTATTTTCTCCCAGTTGGTGGGCTGCCTTTTTGTTTTGATCCTGGTTTCCTTTGCCTTGCAGAAGCTCATCAGTCTGATGAAGTTCCACTTGTTTATTTTTTCTTTTGTTTCCCTTGCCCGAGTAGATGTGGTATTTGAAAAGATCCTTGTAAGACTGATGTCAATAGTGTACTGCCTATATTTTGTTTTAGGAGTTTTATGATTTCCTGTCTTGCCTTCAAGTCTTTGATCCATTTTGAGTTAATTTTTTTGTATGGCAAAAGATAATAGTCTATTTTCATTCCTTTGCAAGTGGCTATCTAGTTTTCCCAACACCATTTGTTGAAGAGACTTTCCTTTCTCCATCATATGTTCTTAGTTGCTTTATCGAAGATTAGCTGTCCATAGACATATGGTATTATTTCTGGGCTTTCAATTCTGTTCCATTGATCTGTGTGTCACTTCTTGTACCAGTACCATGCTGTTTGGATTACTATAGTTTTGTAGTATATTTTGAAGTGAGGGATTGTGATGTCTCCAGCTTTGTTCTTTTTCCTCAGGATTGTTGTAGCTATTTGGGGTCTTTTTGTTGCCCCCATAAGAATTTTAGGATTGTTTGTTCTATTTCTGTAAAGAATGTCATTGGGATTCTGATTGGGATTGCATTGAATCTGTAGCTTGATTTATGCAATATGGACATTTTAACTATGTTTATTCTTCCAATCCATGTGCACAGAATATCTTTCCATTTGTTTATGTCATCTTTGATTTCTTTCAATAATGTCTTATAGTTTTCAGTGTATAGGTTTTTCACCTCTGTGGTTAAATTTATTCCTAGATATTTTATTCTTTTTGTTGTGATTGTAAATGGGATTGTATTCTTGAGTTTTCTTTCTGTTAGTTCATTATTTTTAGAGTATAGAAATGCAGCTGATTTTTCTAAGTTTATTTTGTACCTGCAAATTTGCTCTGGTTGTTGATTGTTTCTAATAGTTTTCTAATTTTATTTATCTTCTCAAAGAACCAGCTCTTAGTTTCATTGATCCTTTCTACTTTTTTCTTTGGTTTCTATTTCATTTATTTCTGCTCTAATTTTTATTTATTCCTCGTTCTGCTGACTTTGGTCTTTGTTTGTTCTTCTTTTTCTAATTCTGTTAGGTGTCATTTAAGATTGCTTATTTGAGATTTTTCTTATTTGTTAATGTAGGCCTGTATTCCTGTGAATTTCCCTCTTAGGACCACTTTTGCTGCATCCCATATGAGTTGGTATGGTATATTTTCATTTTCGTTTGTCTCCAGATATTTTTTTATTTCTCCTTTAATTTCTTCAGTGATCCATTGGTTGTTCAGTAGCATGTGGTTTAGTCTCCACATTTTTGTCACTTTCCTAGCTTTTTTCTTGTAGTTGATTTCTAGTTTCATAGGATTATGGTCAGAAAAGATTTGTGATATAATTTCAACCTTCTTAAATTTATTGAGGCTTGCCTTGTTTCCCAACATATCATTTACCCTTGAGAATGTTCCATGTGATCTTGAGAAGAATGTGTATTCTGCTGTTTTTGGATGCAGTGTTCTATATATATCTATTAAGTCCATTTGGTCTAGTTTTTGGTTTAATTCCACTATTTCACAGTTGACTTTCTGTCTGGATGATCTAACCATTTACATAAGTGGGGTGTTAAGGTCCCCTAGTATTACTGTGTTGTTGTTAATAGCTCTTTTTAGGTTTGTTAATAGTTGCTTTATGTACTTTGGTGCTCCTGTGTTAGGTACATATATATTTATATTATGTCTTCTTGGTGGAGTGTCCCTTTTATCATTATATACTGTCCTCTTTGTCTCTCATTGCCTGTTTTATCTTAAAGTCTACTTTATCTGATATAGGTATGGCAATGCCTGCTTTCTTTTGTTTGCCATTAACTTGGAGTATTGTCTTCCATACTTTCACTCTGAGCCTGTGTTTGTCTTTAGAGCTGAGATCTGTTTCCTGGAGGCAGCATATTGCTGGGTCTTGTTTGTTAATGCATCTCACTACTCTGTGTTTTTTGATTGGAAAATTCAAGCCATTTACATTTAGAGTGATTATTGATATATGAGGGCTTAATGCTGCCATTTTATCACTCATTTTCAGGTTGCTCTGTATTTCCCTTGTTTCTTGTCCTGTCTATTTCAGACTGCCAATTCAGTTTGATAATTCTCTATCATGGTTTTCTCAGTTTTCTCTTTACTTATCATTTGTGTCTCTGTTCTGATTATTTGTTTAGTGGTTACGATGAGGTTTGTATAAAAAATCTCATAGATGAGATAGTGCATTTCCAGATAGCCTCTTTTTTCCTTACTCTAAGGCAATTCCATCTCTTTTCTCTTCCCTTTCTAAGTTGTTGTTACAACTTATTCCATCTTGTGTTGTGAGTTTGTAGTTAAAATGATGAGATTATAGTTATTCTTAATGTTTTCCTTCCCTTTATCTTTAATGTTATAATTAACTGTTTGCTAACCTGTTCTGATAGAGAGCTGCAATTTTCTGATTTTGTCTGCCTATTTATCTTCTTACTCAAGGCTTTGTAAACCCTTTCTTTTTGTTTTCAGGTATGAGGGCCTTCTTGATCATTTCTTGTAGGGGGTTCTTGTGGCAATGAACTCCCTTAGCTTTTGTTTATCTGTGAAAGTTTTTATTTCTCCATCATATCAGAATTGTATTTTAGTTGGATAGAGTATTCTTGGCTGAAAGTTTTTGTCTTTCAGAATTTTGAATATACCATTCTATTCTCTCCTAGCCTGTAAGGTTTCTGCTGAGAAATCTGAAAGCCTGATAGAGGTTCCTTTGTAAGTTATTTGATACTGCCTTTCTGCCCTTAATATTTTTTCTTTGTCATTGACTTTTGCCAGTTTTACTATTAAATGCCTTGGAGAAGGTCTTTTTACGTTGATATAATTAGGAGTTCTATTAGCTTTTTTTACTTGTATTTCCAGCTCTTTCCCCAGGTTTTGGAAATTCTCAGCTATTATTTCTTTGACCAAGCTTTCTGCTTCATTTTCCCTCTCTTCTCCCTCTTGAGTACCTATAATCCTTACGTTGCATTTCCTAATTGAGTCAGATGTTTCTCAGAGAACTTTTTCATTTCTTTTTAGTCCTAGTTCTCTCCTCCTCCATCTGAAGCATTTCTGTATTCCTGTCCTCCATATTGATAATTCTGTCCTCCATAATATCAGATTTTTCTTTATCTCATCTATTGTGTTTTTCATCTCAAACATTTGTGACTTGTTTTCTTTATAGTTACAATCTCTTTTGTGAATTCCCTCCCTTCATTAATTTTGTTCCTGATTTTTTTGAACTATCTGAATTTTCTTGTAACCTGTTGAGTTTTTTTCTGATAGCTATTTTGAATTCTTTTTCATTTAGATTGTAAATTTCTGTGCCTTCAGGATTGATTTATGAGTGCTTGTCATTTTCCTTCTTGTCTGGAGTATTAATATATTTCTTCATACTAATTGATGGGGTGGGTTTGTGGCTTCACATTTTCCTTCTTGTCTGGAGTATTAATATATTTCTTCATACTAATTGATGGGGTGGGTTTGTGGCTTCACATAGAGTATCTGATTGCAGATTCCACCTGCCACCATGGGGAGGGGGAGCGTTGTCAGGAGCTGCGTATTCTGAGCCCACCGCGATCCCTGGCATCTGTCTCTGTCCTTTGGAATCTATGCTGACAGGGCCCATCTGCAATTACCCACTTGCAGCTGCTGCTTTTCTAAGATATACATGGGTGCTCTGGCCAACCAGCCAAGCCTGAGTACCAGGCAGGGGGATGGGCACTTTCTTGTGTGTGTGTAATCCCAGGGACATTCTCACTCTGCCCAATTATCTCCCTCCTGGGGTTGATGAAGACACCCTGCAATAGCTTAGCTTCTTCTGTGTGGAGCTTTCCCACATACTGTGAGGGAACTTGGAGAACAAAGGTGTTCCCACAGAGAGCCACCCCTCCATCCTCCTTTCTCAGAGCCACATATGTTCCCAGGCCCTAGATCACTGCCATGGAGGGAGAGGAGATCCCCTTACCTCCTTCCACTTCCTCTCAGGGGGTCCAGCACCTCCACCTTCAGAAGAATGGCTGAGTGGGTCTCTCAGACATCTTTTGTGTCATGTGAATGTCCTCTCTTCGTTTATGAATGTCCTTTTCATTGTATCTTAGTGGGGAGAGTCTGAGGGAAGAGCTCTCTCCACCACGATGCTGATGTCACTCCAGCTCTAGTTAAGAACTTTTACAACTCAATAATAAGATAAACAACTCAATTTTTAAAAACAGGAAAAAGATCTGTACAGGTACTTAACAAAAAGATGCTCAACTTCATGGGTTACTAGGGAAATTAAAATCACAATAAGGTACTACTATATATGTATTAGAATATCTTAAATTTAAAATACTGAAATGCCAGGTGTTGCTGAAGATGTGGTACAATTGGACCTCTCATACGTTGCTGATGGAGACGCAAAGTGGTGCAGCCACTGGAAAACAGTTTTTCACTGCCTTAAAAATTGAAGCATACGTCTACTACGTGACTCAGCAATTCCACTCCTAGGTGTTTATTTAAAAGAAATGAAAGTATATGTCCACACAAAGATTTGTACATGAATGTTCATAGCAGCATTATTCATAATAACCAAACAGTAGAAACAACTCAAATATCCATCAACTTGTCAATGTATAAACAAAATGTGGCATACGCATTCAACAGAATACAATTTAGCAAATAAAATGGAATAAACTACTGATATACAGAACAATGTAGAACAATCTCAAAATGATGAAAGAAACCAGACACAAAAGACATATGGAATATGAATATGAAATTCTGGAGAAAGCAAAAATATAGCAGCAGAAAGCAGACCAGTGCTTATCTTATAGCTGGGCATGAGGGACAGCTTGACTGCAAAGGGGCAAAAGGGAATTTTTGGGGTGACTGAAGTGTTCTAAAACCTGATTCTAGTGGTGGTTGCACAACTCTATACATTTACTAAAACTCATACAACTTGACACTTAAAATGTGTGAACTTTGTGTTATATAAATATGCTTCAATAATAATTTTAAGGGTGTATACATTAAACCTCAAAGTGGTTTCTTTAAAAAAAAAAGGGATTGCTATTCAGCAAGTAAATTGTTGCTGTTGAGCATCAGTTTGAAATGCCTAAGATTTATGTTTCTACAAAACATAATTTGCTTTGTTTAGTACAGTTATAATATTTAAAAATCTTAATCATATTGTAAATAATTTGATAGCTATCATGATTTGAGTAATGGAATATGAATTGTGGGGTTATTAGTTTAATATAATAGTAAAGTTTCCAGTAAAACTCCATTTATTGAAGATTAGTTGTCTCTTGATCACATGTGTCTGTAACAAATTTGAGATCATAGTTGATTTTGAGATCACAATGTCTATCCATTAAAATTACGGACATATTTTTATGGTAAGTGTTGGTCAAGTCACAGTGAAAAATATAGTACATTATTTGCCAAAATGAATAGAATAGTTTACACAAGGAATAAAAATATATAAATGACTAAATCTACATTTAGCTCTTTGTTATTTTTCATCTCTTTGCCACCACTATCATCATCTACTATTAGAAGAAGAATATATTTTTTATTTTCTTCTGATTCTGGACCAAAACTTCTAATCATATGACTTTAGGAGCAGTCCAAAAGAATGGCATTTCCGTTAAAGAAATGAACACATTACAAACTGTCAATAATGCATTTCACAAATGGTTTTCTGGGATAATAATTTATCACAGTAAGAGTAATTTAAGAAGAAATGTAACAATCATTTAAGATTTCAAATAACGATTTCCAGGGCTGTATATAAAAAAAAAAAACTTTTTTCCTTTTTAGCTAAATATAATATAGATTAATTTGAAATTAAATCTGACAAATAAAAATGGCAAGCAATAGGATATATTGGAGTATATGAGGAAGCCATTTGGTATAAACCTAATTCGGCCTGACTTCTCTTTTTTTTCCTCCTAAAGGGCCTGACTGGCTATTGAGCACGCATTGCATATCTGCTTAGACATTTCCTATGGCCAGAACAAAGGCCCTTGTGATAAAGATGCAACTTCCCCCCACATTAGCATTTTTCCTTAGGCTAGGAACTGATTGCTGCACTCACCTCCCAGCTCACCTGTGACCACTCAGCTGGAGATGAGAGACTGCCACCCTGCTGTGTTCACCGAGACAGCAGACCTACCTGGTATTTCCATCAATCGCTGTGCCGACAGAGCAGTCTCGCGACTATTGTAAAAGGGACATTTCAATCCTATGTGAAACATCCTCTTTGAGGGTATATAACCACCCTTATACCCCCACTTCTTTGGAGTGCTCTGTTCCTTTGTGGAAAGACTCTCCCGGGTTATAATCCTCAGATTTAAGCTCAGAATAAACTCACCCAAATTTTCATTTATAGATTGGATATGGATTATTTTCGTCGACAAATCTTACCTTCAAAATGCCATTTTATTCCATGAGTATTATTGTCTTGAAAGAAGTCTTTTGGCTCTTAGATCAAAATATAAAGCAAGCTTAAAGCATTAGGAAGATGATGGGAAGATGGGAAGGTGAAATATATGTCTTTAGTCTTGTAAGATGGCACCTCTGCCAGATCTTTTCCCCAAAACATTAGTGGGCATTCATTGGACAATTTATTTGAAGGTATACAGACAAGAATTACTTTGCACTGCTATCAGTTATCTACAACTTTGCAAACCTGTGAAATAGCTCAAAGTCAATGAAGGGCATGGAAGCTCCATATAAGCGGAATCACATAACCCAGCAGGGTGTGCTGTAAACAGTGAATAGTTCTCCATTAAAGCAGGTTTTTCCCCCTACAGTCTTAAGAAGGGGTTGTTTACCTGGATGAGCAAACTACTTACCCAGATGAGATAAATTTATTTTAAGGAAGTTCCTGAAGGAAACAGTGAAATTATTTATTGGTTCATAGAATTGTCTTTCTCGGAATGAGTTTCCTGGAGTAAATTTAAAAGTCAAGTTGACACGGGTGACCTCAGTTCTTAGTACTAATAGTTAAACTATATGGGTGTGAGTGGTCTCAATTCTCACCTATTTGCTTTCCTGCAATTTTTCTATCTACCAACCCAGGAATATTTTTCTATCGCAGGTAGGGGTTGAGATCAGGAACTCTATTATCTTCAATTCCCCACCTCTTCATACTTGAAATGTCTTATCCTTCTCCTAAGGGTTAGGCCACTGGAAGCCAAAGCCAGGAAGAAACCTTCAGGTTATTTACCAGGTACCTCCTTTAAGCAATGGAATACTTGATTTTTATCTTATTCTTTTTTGGTGGGGGATGGGGTTGCTGATGAGGAGGACAAAAGGGAAAAGGGAATGAGAGAGAAGGTTTTGTAAAAAGTTTTATCTTGCCACATTTTTACAGATATAAGAGATGTATATCTAGAGAAAAAAGTTATCCAATAGAATGAGTTTTAAATATCTTATGTAGAAGGTGTTTTTAATGTGCTGGTCTATTTCACAGTGTTTTAAGAAAAGCAGTTCACCAAGTTTCTACCTACCCAGCAGTTTGATGTCTCAGTATTTTCTTTCCACATCCTTCCCTCGTTCCTGGGACTCTTTGGAATTTTCTCTATGCTGCCTCCAAAATTATAGATACTAGAAAATAACCTCATTTTCTTTTTTCTATACTCCAGATGTTTAAAAACATCGAGAAATGTTTACTTTCTTACCAAGTTGGCCTGCAACAATCTACTTTGCATGTAGTTTCCTTCACCAGAAACAACATATTCCAACTAGGAAACACGCAAGTGAAATATTTGTTTCAGGTTGTAGGTTCTGTAAATGATTTAATTCTTTGTCCTCCTCCTTTCAAAATCTTAGATCAACTTTATTTGAGTCAAGTGATATCTGTATTTTTCAATTAGGAAATGTGATGTTGTTTATTAAATGGACACCTCATAGCTACTTAAAATCGTCATAAAACTGGCCAGATAGATTTTAAGTAATTCAATGATTGGGCCTATTGAGGAGGTCCTTATCTTTTCTCCTTCCTGCCTAGATTACTGAAAGCTTCACTCATTTTTATGTAAGATTTACATTAATAAGGTATTGATTAATGTATTTATTGATGTATTCATATATTTATTGATACTACTGATGCGGGATCGGTGAGCCGAGGAGTCGAAAGAAAGATTTCTTAGACTCTCAAGATCTGGCAGTAGTGCTCTTTTATTTAGAAAATAGTGTGGAATAGCACGGGGACAGGACCCATGGGCAGTCAGAGCTTCTGCTGCCCCCAGTTGAGGGTTAGAGCTAAATTTAAGGCATAGGTATGTGAGTTATCTCTTTACAAGACAAAGAATATGTAAAAAAGTTAAAATGGTAGATAAGAATCAAACCGGATTGAGTAAATGGCAGAAGTCACCGCTTGAATTTTATCCTCGGTTAAAGACAAAGGAGGATTTGTGGGGGGGAGGGTCAGTTACATGAGGTTGCCAGACAGTAACCAACTTAAGTTCTTGCCTCTGGCATTGACCAAGAGCTTCTAGAGATAAGACCATCCCCCCTTCTTCCTGGCACAGAGAGGGAGGCATCTTCACAGATAGAGGTTTCCCTTAGAAATGTAAATGTTTCCCAACAAAGGGGCAAACAAATTCCACTCCTTGGAGCCTGAATCTCATCTGTAGTTTTAAAACTAACCAGCCTAAAAATCCTCATCATAAGCCATTTTAAAATTAAGCAGCCTAAAAATCCTCATCAACTACCACAGTATTTTTCTGAATTTACAGTTTTACTACATGTATAAGAAACACATACATATACATTTACACACATTTTGGATTTCTGAGTCAAGTAATCTAACTTAAAAGTTTGGCTCTAGTTTCAAAATAAAACCTTGAATAAAATTTATTTCAACTCCTGTGATGTTTAAAATACTCAGAATTCCCAAAAGGAGAAAATTTTTATGATCCTAATGAATGATATGACCTCATGCATGTTGAAGGGAAATAACTTCTTGATTACTGCCGAATCTCAAAGGCAGCAAAGGAATCAACTCAAGTATTTTGAATTACTTTATTACAAGATTGTAATTGTGTATTCCCTGTAAGAAGTACATGTTGTTTATTTAAAGTTTACCTTCAACACCAAATGTTTCTGGATAACATTATATTAAATAATATTAGAAACAATGGATACTTCAAAAATTGTTCAGATTTAACTAGCATTTATTGAACATCTCCTAAGAGTCAAATGCCTTCACTTATTTAGTATCATTTATTCTGATCCTCAAAACATCAGTCAACTCTGTTACGAACGGAATTGTGTCCTTCCCAGATTCATGTGTTGAATTCCTAGCCCCCAGTAGCTCAGAATGTGATTGTATTTGGAGATAGGGTCTTTAAAGAGGTAGTTAAATTAAAGTGAGGTCATTAGAATGGGCCTTAATCCAATATGACTGGTGTTCTTAGAAGAAGAGATTAGGACATAGCACATAGAGAAAAGAGCATGTGAAAACACACGGAGAAGATGGCTATCCATGAGCCAAGGAAAGAGGCCTCAAAAGAAACCAACCTGCAACACCTTGATTTTGGACTTCTAGCCTCCAGAATTGCGAGAAAATTAATTTCTTTTGTTTAAGCCTCCCAATCTGTGGTATTTTGTAAGCTAAGAAGAGGTCACACCAGGATTGAAACCCAGGTCTTCTGACCACAATGCTAATGCTTTTTCTATTACAAAACCAAAGAGTGCTTTGGAAAGCACTTAGGTACCGATATAGAAGATACATTTAGTCAGATAATGTTAGCTACTGAGTCCAGGAAAATCTCACAATTACTCCCTTTCTGTTCTTGGCTGCAAATCCAGGCCAGCTTGGTTCCCCCCTTGGCAGGCTTGGACCTCAGCTGGGTAACAGGAAGAAGCTGGCCTATGAATATGGAAGGTAGGAGGACTTTGGATTGTGGCAAATAAATAGAGAATTAGTTGCACATGTTTCTTTGTTAGTGTAAGAGAATTAAAAAACATACGTATGCTGGACAATTATAGTTAGAATTGACTATTCATGTTTTCATATTTCAGCTTAGCTTTGTTTTCCAATTGTTTCATGCAAATAATTCCCATTTCTATTTATTAACCCATAATGAAGCACAGACATTAAAAAAAGTACAAGCTATGGTTTACTTATTTTGGTTTTCTTCATATAAAGAAAGTGGGAAGGTTCTTCGAAGTGGGCAAATATCATCAATTTAAAAAGGACTCAAAGATCATATACAAGCAAAAAAGCAACTTTATTTTTAGAAAAAGCATTTTTGCATAATACTTTATATAAAGTTGAAGTTAAGAGCCTTCAAAACAAAAATAAACTTAAATTTCATAAACAACACAAACATGATTGGGAGATGCAAGTGAATAAAACAAGGTAGAAGCAGAGGTAAAGAAAGAGAGGGCAGGAAGTGACAGAGAGATTTAGTTCTGAGAGTATAATTCCCAACTGCCCTCTGCAGAGCAAAGTGTAGTGGTTCCCAAACAGCTCTCTGCATGGAATACTCTTTCTCCATCTCCTGCGTCCCTTTGCCACTTATCTCTCAGGCCTCGATTTAAGTATCTCCTTTGGAGACAAGTCTTCTGCTCATCTCCCAGACTTAGTTAGATGTCCCTATATTCACACCCATGGCCCTTACAGCATCTCCTTTATGGCACTTATCACATTTGCTAGTACTTGTTTCATGTCTCTTTTCCTGAATAGAATGTGAGCTCCATGAGGGCTCTAACCATACCCACCTTGTCCACTGCTGAACTGCCAGCACCTAGCAAACTTCCTGGCACATAGCAGACACTCAATGAGTGCTGAGTGAATGAAAAGATGAGGAATTTAGACTTTCTTTGTATCCTTAATGCCAAAGTAAGTTTGTCTCTTAAGTTACTTTTTGAAGGAGAAACTAAGCTTCAAGATATTCCCTTTCCATGCTTTCATATGATAATAGATGAAATAATTACAAAAAGAAATAGAAAATTCCTTAACTTCTGACATTTTTATCACTTTCAATTGAAGCTCCATGAAGGCAGGGACTATATTTGTTTTTACTCATTATTCTATTACCCACGGCAGTTCAATAATACAGCAAGTTCGATAATACAGATGCACATGAATATACCTCTAATAACAAAAACATATCGAATAAAACACAACTAAATATCAGTAAAATTCAAGGCAAAAATATGTAAAGAGTAATGATCAGAATGCAAAAAGATCACAAATATGTCAAACTTTACATTTGGCTTAGTTTCCTTGGAGCTAAAGTGGAAAGTGAAGAAGTCAATTTCTTAGTTATTATTAACAGAAAAATGAATTCCTTAGAGGTAGCAAAACTTCCCTAGCAGAGTTCAATTTCTTTGTAAATGTGGGGTTTGAGATAGAATTCACTAAATAAAGTGGTGGACAAAATTTCCAAGAACATTCCTATGTCCCATATGACAACAGATGTCACATGGCTGCTGATAAAAGCCAAGGATGCGGCTTTACAATTCGACTCAATGAAAGCTATCTTGCAAGGGGCAGAACTGCTCAAATGTATAGCCTCCTGGCTGCCCAAGGTTAGAATACCTAATGCAATGTTCCTAAAGTTCCCTTCTGGCAGATGCTATGTGGGGGGACAAAAACCTGCCTTATTTATTTATTTTTTTTTGCTGAGGAAGATTTGCCCTGAGCTACCATCCACTACCAATCTTCCTCTTTTTTTTTCTTTGCTTGAGGAAGACTGTCCCTGAGCTAATATTTGTGCCAAACTTCCTCTATGTTGCATGTAGTTTGCAGCCACAGCATGGCCGACAAGTGGTGTAGGTCCACACCTGGGATCCGAACCTGCATACCCAGGCTGCCGAAGCAGAGCATGCAGAATTTTAACTACTAGGCCACAGGGCCTGCCCCTATGCCTGCATCTTTGAGATACACATACTTCAAGAACTTGTGAAGATTAAAGGAGAATCCATGTAACATATCTGGCACATACAAAGCTTTCAAGAAGTTTTGATTGTTATTTCCCACAGAATGATGACCTAAAGAGGGTTTCTCTTACCCAAATCCTCAACATCATTGTACATTACTCCTACTACACCTATTCAACCCAACAAAAACTTAACCCACGAACAATTCCACAATCTACTTTTTCTGCTTCTATATCTGGTTTCTGGAAAAAGAATGACTGATACTGTAAGTTCACATCTTCCCAAACTATCTGGGATCTTAACATCCTTCAACCATTTACTTGCTTATTCATGTTTTACTTCTGCAATCAGGATCAAAAGCTTCATCACTTTCCCCAAACTCCCTACCTAAACCTCACCCTCCTCACTTTCAACAGACAACTTTGCCTAAATGTAATGCATAAAATTTAAACCATGTTAATAGGACTAGATACTGTGAATGACAGTATTTGTTAGCCTTTGCTGTATAACAAAACACTCCAAAACTTAGTGGCTTAAAACAATAATCATTCATGAGCACATGATTTTTTTGGTTATCAATTTGGGCTCAGTTCAGCTGGGAAATTCTACTGATTTTACCTGGGTTCATTCATTCAGTATAGTCAATTGGTGGCTTAGCTAAGCCTGAAAGGTCTGGGATGGATTCATATGTCCGGTGGTTGACTGGCTGTTGGTTGGGGTGCCTTGGTTCTCTTCCATATGGTCACTTCAACAGGCTGACTCAAGCATCAAGGTTCTCAGCAGCAAGAGAGGCCAAGCTCCAATATACCAGTACTTGCAAAGTCTCTGCTTGTATTACCTTTGCTAATATACCATTTGATAAAGCTAATCATACGGCCAACCCTATATTCAAATTGTGGAGAAATAGGAGGAGCAGCAGTCATACACAAGGTTTTGGCATATAGGGATGGGAAGAATTTGGGTCATATTGCAACCTATCACATTCTTCCAACTGAAAGAATAAATTGCTTTCATATATATGAATATACATATGATGGAGAGCTGGCACAAACTTGAGAAATATATGAGGTCCTAAAATGGAATGAAACATGGAACTCTAGGAGGTACAGGAGGGCCAAAGTGAGATTTCACTCGGCAAATCCTGGATAGTTGAGCTTCTACTACCTGTTCTGTTCAGCAGATAAAGCCTGACACTTAATATGTGAGATCTAATTGAAGATGCTTGCATAATACTGGGATCCCAACATGTTATGTCCACAACATTATATCACTTCCAACTTGATCCAGCACCCTTATGATCCATTCTTATTTATGCTGCCTATGTTTGTGTCAATATAAATTGGCAAATACTTGCATTTTTTGTGTGTGTATTATGCCATGGGTAACAGTTTTTCCTAAGGCCTGCTGGGACTTGAGTCTGGATATAAATCCAGAAGCAGTGAGAAGCACTGGTTATAGGTTCTGAGAAAAATGTGCAGGCCTTTGCAAAGCAACTTCCTCAGGAAAGGAAGATTAATCTCCTCAGGTAGGGGAAAGGGACTGTTCCTCCTGGCAAAGGAAGCTCAACAGAATTTAGGGGTTTAAAATCTTCATCTTCTTTGGAATCTCTCAATTTTCACGGTCCCACTGCTTCCCAAAGAATGCCTTAACTTTAAGAGACCTATAAGGATGGGAATACAATCTACACTGTAATTTAGCCACTTGCAGGATTTAACTTAGGTTTTGGTTTTGTAGGTTGACTAACTGTCCATCCTGGTTTGGCCACGACTGAGGGGTTTCCCAGGAGACGAAACTTTCAGAACTAAGACAGGGAAAGTCCCAGGCAGACCAGGATAAGTTGGTCATCCTAGTTTTCAGAAACCTTTCCCTTGTGACTACCTGAAACACATGTTTCTTTTAGGGAAGAAGTAGAAATTTTCTGGTCCCTTATCTGGACCTCAAGCCAGGAATTTAAAATTTTGAATTCATTTTCTTTCTCCAAGTTCTCCAGCACACTTAGAAGCAATCACCCAACCTCTTTATACTCTTATATTCACTAAATGTTCTATGACAGCAATTTCTTGCTCATCCAAAGCATAGCTTTCTAAGGGATAATTTAAGTAACTCTTTGCCATGGACTACCAGTGTCCTCGCGTCTGCGGTGGGTAGTTCCCGAGTGTCCAGATGATAGTTCCGACTTGTCCAACAGTTGGTTCCAGTGTGTCAGGCAGGTGGGTCACACATGTCTGGCGGGTGGTTCTGGCGTGTGCCACAGATGGTTCCGGCACATGCAGAAAGTGGTTTTGGCATGTCCTCTTTACCACTGGCAACAGGAACATTAATGCCTTCATATCTAATCAGATCAGACAGTCAATTCCAAATAAACCAATTCAGGGAATCCACTCTTATGGCTCTAGTCCCTTGGATACATCCAATACTAATTTCTGTATCAATTACAGCTTCATCAGAGAAGTAGAAATGTTACTAGTGATATGAAATAACAGGAATTTAGGAGCTGGTAAAGAAGTTTATGTAAGGCTGTTGCCGAAGTCATTCTAAGTCAGTAGGGCCAGCAGTTGGGAAAACATCTAAATGTGAAGTGAGGGAGAGTAAAGACACTTTGGCACCCACAAGGGTGAATGGAACCCATGGAGAGAAACAGGAACTTGCACCTGCTTCTTGCAGTCTCCAATGTCAGTGATGTGGGTGGCCTACAGAAAGATCTGTCACTCTTCACCATGGAACTGCACATGCCCCTGGCTCAGCATTCATGGAATTTGAAGAGATAATGCAGGAGCTGGAGGAGCCATGGGCTTGACTGCTGCCCTACACCAAAGTAAGGTGGCAGATCAGTGACAAATGGCGTGAGCTTCAACAGTGCCTGACCACCCTACACCACCTTTTAGAGTATAATGGCACTACTTTTACCTCTGCCTTCCAAATATGCAGATTTCTTTTGTTGCTAACTGTAATGTGATACCATAAAGAGAACGTTGGGAAACTAAGCTCCAGCTTGGTAATATGACAGTACAACACTACCATACCTATAATTGTGTCTTAATTTATTAAGATATTTAAAAATCCTTTGGATAAAAATTTATTTTCTAACACTTAGATTGCTGTGATCACTTTTTTCATTATTTTTACAAATATTTTGCCCTAGACAGTTCAAGATAATTCTATAAAGCTCTTGGTTTAAGAATGAATTTTTTTTCCTACAAAAGTAGTATTAAACTTGTCTGTGTTGAACCACACTTGCCATATGCTGGCCCATTCACCCAAATGAGCCAATTCCTTTGAATATTTTTACAAAGCTTTTCAATTTTTTTGTTCTGCATCCAATTTTACTCTCAATCCAATGGAAGACATTATTTTCTCTATATGATTTATAAATTAATGAAAAGATTTAAGGCGATTATGACATACCAGCTCAACCATATTATGTACAGTGTTCTTTTCATTAAAAAAAAAATCCCAGGGGCCGGCCCTGTGGCCGAGTGGCTAAGTTTGCACGCTTCGCTTCGGTGGCCCAGGGTTTTGCGGGTTCGGATCCTTGGCGCAGACCTAGCAACGCTCATCAAGCCATGCTGAGGCAGTGGCCCACATAGCACAACCACAGGCACTCACAATTAGCATATACAACTATGTACTGGGGAGCTTCGGGGAGAAGAAGAAGAAAAAAAAGAAGATTGACTAACAAATGTTAGGCCAGGTGCCAATCTTTAAAAAAAAAAAATCCCTGAACATAGTTCCCACCTATGCCATCTCCCTTAGTGTTAGAATCAGTTATTCAGAATTAACTGGCAAGTTTAATGTTCAATTTTAAAAACGTAACAAATTTTTAGCATTTTATAAAATTATATTTGGTATGTCTTAATGAGAACCAACATATATTATTTAATTCTTAACACAATTCCCTGACATTATTTAACTTCTTTACTTAATTCCCTGACTATATTTCTATGGTTTTCCATGTTTGTTCTCCCTTTAGTGTAAGCAGCAGAATGACAACTCTAAGTGACCATGAGATGTATTCAACAAGAGTTCCACTGGTGAAAATGGATCATACATCTCCCAACCATTCCCTCCTTCCTCTCAACACACACACACATGCACATGGCTGAGGAAGAGTGGAGACAGCACAGTAAACATTTAGTTATAAAGCATTAGAAATTAATGAACATTTAAGTCCACTGCTTCTATCTTGCCCTCTCTCTTGCCAATTCTCTTCTGTTTTCAATGATAAGACAGCCTGATCTCATACTAAACACTGGAAAAGTGGGAGCAAATTGTGCTCTGACTTCACAAAACATCTGATGAAATCATGACTCCTTTTACTATGTATAGAAATGTAAAATGCATACAAATAAGCTTACTTAAACATTCTGTTTTTACAATATATCCTCCATGTGTTTCATTATATCAGCAACTGATGACTACTAAAAATGAGATTCTGGAATGGTTTTCCACTTGCATTAATTGGAGGAAAAAATGTCTACAAGGGCTTTCTGATATTGTTTTCTATAGAGATAGTACTGATTACACTAATAGATACAATTCTAATATATTGAGATGAAAAATGGCATTTGGCTGCCAATCCTTGACACTTGATTCTTCTAATTTCCTAACAAAATGCTTACATTGACATTGTACAATTAATTTCCATTTACTATCCATTACCCCTTCACACAATACTTTTTTTTTTTTTGGTGAAGAAGATTGGCCCTGAGCTAACATCCGTTGTCAACCTTCCTCTTTTTGTTTGAGGAAGATTGTCGCTGAGCTAACATCTGTACCAGTGTTCCTCTATTTTGTATGTGGGGTGCTGCCACAGCATGGTTTCATGAGAGTATGTAGGTCCACGCCCAGGATTCGAACCAGTGAACTCTGGGCCACCAAACTGCAGTATGTGAACTTAATCACTATGGCACCACTGGGTGGACCCTCACACAATACTTTCAACAAATCTTTTTCTGAAGTTTCAAGGAGATGCCTGTAACAAGATACCTTATTGTAGATGTAATGAAATAATGAAAATATTATTCATCGAAATCCAGGGAGGATGATCCCCATGGAAAAGTAGTTGAATGTATTGGGTTACAACTGGACTACAATTCACAGGGGGCTCTGTTGGCAGGGAGAGTCAACTGCTGGATGCAGGAGCCTTTGGACAGTGGCATAGTGTGACAAAGACAGCTCTGATTGCAGAGATGAATAAAAGACATTAGGTGGTTGGTGAAATTCCGTGAGAAACAATGTATCACTCTTCAAATTTTTAGAAAATGGTTGGATTTTTCATAGAACCTAGTAATGGGTAGAGTTCTCCACTAAACTAGAGTAGGAAGCAGAATCCAAACGGTCCATACATTTTCGGCGTGGAGACCAGAAGACCAAGAGTCTAAGGAGTGGGGACAGGAAATTAGGAATTCTCTGAAGTTGTGGCTAGGACACTGGTTGTGAAATTAGTGATGGTGGGAAGAGCTGAAACTAGTTTATCCTTATTTTCAAAGGGTAGTTATACCAGTTGATATGCTATTGTCTCTTAACTTTAAACCATTCTCATGTACACTTCGGTGATGTTCTGCAAACCACATTACTTCTTTGCCACCTGGGTCTTGGTTAGGATCCAACAATAGAAGTCACCAGAGGGAGAATGCACTTCTTCCCGCTGTACTTCTTCAACCCTGGCAGTGGCAGATTGTTCCAGAAGCAGCAGCTGAATCCAGTTTGCAGTTTTTCTAACATGCAGAACCAGCTTTATTGCTTTCCCTCAGCTACACCAGCACCAATCAGCTAGTGCCCCCTTCTAAGAGGTATAGGTCTCAGGCCTGTGGGGCTCCTTGTCTGAAGTCAGAGATACCAGTATCAGCCGTCTCCTCATACGTTTAGTTTCAGCTCAGTGGTGCCTCTCCTCTAACTTATTTGCTGTGATCATGGCAAAGAAGGGCACACCCATGGAATACAAAAAAGCTAAGTAAAATAACTATGATAGGGATCCTGAGAAAAGGTCTTTCTTGAGATATGAGAGAATTAAAGAGGATTTGCTGATGGGGAGGGTTCCTGTCTGCCCTGGCTGGGCATATTTGGCTGCCTTGGAAGGGACAGTTTGATTCTAGCCTCCTGTCTTCCCTGCCCCCTCTCTGGATAATCAGGCCAAGCAAAGAAGCAGTCTCCCTCAAAGGGCCTTTAGAATAAATTGCTCCTAAATCTGTAGGCTTATGGCTCAGGGGCCAAATCCTACCCGCAGCCTGTATGGAAAGTAAACTAAAAATAGTTTTTACATTTTTAAATGGTTGAAAAAAAATAAAAGAATATTTTGCGACACATGAACACTGTACAAAATTCACACTTCAGCATCCATAAATAAAGTTTAATTGGCTTACAGCCACACTCATTTGTTTGCATATTGCCTATGGCTACTTTCATGCTACAATGGCAGAGTTGAGTAGTGTGATAGAGACTGTGTGGCCCAGAAAGCTGAAAAGATGTACTGTCTGGCCTTTCGCAGAAAGAGTTTGCGATCCCTGCTGTAGGAGAAAGACAGAAGTAGAGGATGAGGTGTAACCCTTGAGGAAGATTAGTCAAGATGCCAAAAGTGGATATTGTGTTCTTGTGTCTTCTTAGCCACCCCTCCGAGAGATTGTGTAATAGATTTATCAGCATGCTGGCTATTTTCCTCAGTGGAAAATAAAAAGAGCTGGTGCAAATTTATTTATTGGAATTTCAGAAGACTTCTCTCTGTGAGAAAAATAGTTTGAAGTGGGGACAAGACTAACTTTTCAGTGGGCTGTGTGCTGGGTCACCCATGGGGCACACAGGCTTTCAAGGTAGTAACACATAGGCAGGGTGGCTCTGAAAGGAGGAAGTTAATGACAGAATCAGCTGGATGGTGATGTAATGTTGTGTGGTGTGTTGATCTTTCCCTAGAGGGGAAGAAACTTCTGCTCCTCCTTCCAAGAGGGAGTTGTATTACAGAGAACACTTTCTGTTTCTTTCCATACTTGTATCCATTGGAACCACTTTACCAGTGGGTGGGGTTACCCTGCTTTCAAAACAAGACACAGGTTCAACTCTGGCTGGCTTTCTTTCTCTCCTGCCATGCCTGTCTCACCAAGAAGGGCAGTGGGCTTTCTTCTGCTTTCTGCACCAAGATGGTAGGCATAATTGGATCAGGATCTGTCTCGGCAGGCTTTCTAAAGGCAGCCCTGGAAACCTATCATTCTCTCCAATCCTCTGACCCCATTTGTGAGACAGGCTTTAGTCTGGCTGCATATATGAAGTCATATTTGTAGCTCTTACTTTCTCCACATGCAGGTCTCAGGGTGCACATTTACAGAGAGGTATGTCCTAGTCTCATTTTCAGTCTAGTTTTAGTAGGGATCCCTGTACTTTGTGGGATATTAGATACTTACCTGAACCAGTAATAAAGATGATACTCTAATGAGATGCTCATTTGGTTTCTTGCGTCCATTCTCAGTTAAAACCTGGAGAAGATGGGTGATTGACATTCCATGGCCTTCAACACTCATGACCATAAATTCAGAAAGACTACGAACACCATGATATGCTCAGTGTCTGGGTTTCCTCAGGAAGACGATGGGGGCAGAGTTTGTCCCAGGCAAGCATGAGGAGACAAACTTAAATGGAATGCAGACAGCAAGAATTTGGTCTTCTATTCAGATGTCTAGTATCTTCATATTCTGTAACCTGGAGCTGTTGACTTCCATCTCCCAGCCTATCAAAGCCTTAGTTATGCAGAATAACTGCAGAGCTCGAGATGGAGAAAGCAGATATTTTCCAAACCCACTTCCTAAGCCACAGGAACTATTTTAGTTCAGTTGATGTCTAAGTCCTATCTTAGTTTAGTTGATAACTTCATGCTATAAGACAGCATCTTTTCCTCTTCTCACTGCAAACAGACCTTGGTATATAGTTCTAAGATTGACCTGGATTCATGTTCCCTCAATTTATTTTATGTTTCCAAAGGCTTTTTTTGTGTATGTGTTTAAACGCTTCCATACTTTGTCTTTTCCTCCCTTTTCTAGTTTCAACTCCTAGTCCCTTCTTTCATTAATCAACCTCAAGAGGAGTGACTTGCAATATGTGTATATTGGAGCAATAATTCTCAACTTGCCAAAAAGTATACAGACAATATGTAATATACATACCAAATAATATATATAATAATATATATAATGTATATATATGTATATATACACACAATGTTATATATATATATAAATATATAAAATGAGAAAAAGTAAAGAAAGGCCAGTGGAGACCATTAGACATAGCTTCTTCATTTTGCATATGTGCAAGCTGAGCTCTGGGCTGTCTAATTGGTTCCCAAGATTTTCTGGCTCTTTCCACTATACACAGATGCAAAACATCTTGATGAAATCTGGATGTTTAAAAAATCTGGATTATGTTTTTTTGGCCTCTTCAGATGTTTGGAAGAATGTTTCTACTTTTAATTTGCATGTTAGTTTCCACGTGGCCAAGCCTTGTCCTTTTCAACAAGAAGCTATGATGTAACTAAAAACAAAGAGTTTGGAGTTGAAAAACTGCTTTTGAGCATCATATACCATGAGAGTGCCTGGAACTGTGCAACTGATTCTTAGAGTAAACATTACTAATGGTTTTCTCATTGGGGGTTGATTCTGATAATGATGACTCAGGAGCCTCCCAATCACTTACTCAGTGATGATTAAATGCTCCTTGTGAAAACTGTGGGTGATTTTTAGCTCTGACCAATTGAGTACTTATAGTATATTCTGAGATAGGTGTGTTTTGCTTAGGCGGCAACATTAGGAAAGTGGAAGAAGGATTTCTGCTTGCATTTTCAAAATGAATTCAATGGCTTCTTACCTCTTATTTCTTTAACTGGTTTGCTAGTCCCATTATGCCAGGGATCATATTATTATCACATATAATATCATCTTATCATTCAAACAGATTCTAAAACGAAAACAAACAAAAAACTGTAATAGCTCAAAATCTACTTCCTTCAGGAAACCTCCCATGAGTAACCATACTTTACTTAATACTTTGAACCATTCCAATGAAATTTGAGAACACCGAATTCCATAAAAAATTTTTTAAATATACTTTTGTTATTATTTATCTCAGAATGTATTTGTTTTCCCAAGTTATTTACTTAAAATCGCTGCCTATAGCAGGCAGTCCTGAATTTGAGTCTTGGCTCACTTTCTAGCTGCATGATCTCGGCCTAATCAGTTCCCTCATCTGTAAAATAGGGATAAAAATGGTACCCATCTCATGGTTTGTTGTGAGGGTTGACCTAACGTAGAAAGTACTTAGCATAGTGGCTGGTACATAGTAACTGCTCATCAAATGTCTGTGATACTTATTGTGTGTCCATGTCCATTTTACTTTTTCATGGGGGCAGTAAGGTATACTGGGAAGAGCATGGGCCATGCAGTGAGTCAGTTCTGGGGTGCAGTTCTGTTAGCCACTCACTGTGTATGGCATCCAGACAAATTTAACCCTTTGAGCCACTATTTCCTCATTTTCAAAATGGATATACTGTAGTAATATCCAATTCACTGGGTTGTTTTGAGGAAAGTGCCTATTACGTCCCTTTCCTCCCAATGGATTATCAACAAGTTAACATTTATGAAGTCTATTCCAAGGACAAGACAAGGCAAGGTGTCACAGAAAGTAAACGTGTGTTCTCCACCGTGGTCAAGGAGGGCATGCAACAAAATCAAGCCGCCCCTGCACATGAATTGCTGACGACATATGCAAATTAAGCGGGTCTCTAATCCATGCCCGTTTCTATTTTTCCCAGTGTGGATGTGGAGGACTTTTCAATGAGAGCCTCTTTCCTGGTATTTTTACAAGTCAGCAGATCCTCAAAAGCCCATCTGGAATATGGGGCTGATGAAAGACCTAGAAAAACTGGAACACTCACAAACTGTTCAAAGGGCAATGCCATAGAAACACGGATAAAACAAACCTCTTCTTTCTAACCAAGGGCACATCTCAGTCGTCTCAGGGAGGTGAGCGGAAGGGAGGAACGCCGGTCAAGTGGTCCGGGCTCCGAGGGACGCGGTGGTAGAGGGGCCCCTTAGCAGCAGCACCGGCCCGCGGCAGGGAGGCTTTTCCTCAGGCGTCGTGACTGCCCCGAGGCGTGCCGCCCGCGCCAGCCCGGCGGAGAAGCGGCGGCAGCCTGGAGAACTCCAGTCCTCACACGGTTAAACCTCTCCCAAGGAGACTGGAGGAGGGAGGGTCCCCGCCCACGAAAACGAAGATACTGTAAAATCCTCCGGCGCCCCGCCCCCACCCGGGCCGGCCTCCACCCCCGCCCCCGCCCCCGCCCCCGCCCCCGCCCGAGTCCGGCCCGACCCGCGGCCGCACCTGCCCGCGCGCACACGCCCCCCGCGCGCCGGCCGCCCCGCGCGCCAGGCCTCAGAGCCGCCGGCGGCGGACCGGGGCGCCCACCCTGCCCCGGCCCCTGCGCCGCCGCCGCCGCCGCCCTCGGCACGCGCCTGCCGCGGTCGTCCGCACCGCCCTGCTTCGGCGCGGGCCGCGGCCGCCGGAGCCGCAGCCGCCGCGCTCATCGCCGCCGCGGGCCGCCGCCGCCGCCGCCGCCGCCGCACCGCCGAGCCGGCCCGGCGCGGACGCTGAGGAGAGCCCGGGCGGGCGCGAGGGCGCGCGGGCCGCCGCCGCCGCGGGCGTTCGCTGCGCTCGGGCTCCAGCGGGGACGGTCTCCACCTCCTCCGCAGACCTTCCCAGTCCTCAGCATCCTCCTGCTGCTCCTCCGAAGCACCCCGGTCGCCACCCCTCACGCCCCACCCGCGGGGACGAGGCCTCGGGAATTCAGGGGAGTGGCTGTGGGGATGCTTTCTGGCTCCCAGCTCGGCCGGCCCCTTTTCCAAGCCATGGTCTGATCCCCATTGTAAAGCTGCGCCCCGAAGAGGAGGAGAGAGTGGTGTTCCCGGCTCGGGGCTGCAGGGATCTCACCGTGCGGAAGCCCTGGCTTTATTTTAGGGTGGGGCGAGGAGGGCCCTGGATTTTGGGGAGTGGGGGTGGGCGGGGAGGAGGACCCGGAGGGGAAAAAGGACTCTGTGAGGGAGTCGGTGAGAGACTATGGGGAAGGACCAGGAGCTGCTGGAAGCTGCTCGCACTGGAAATGTGGCTCTGGTGGAGAAACTCCTGTCTGGCAGGAAAGGAGGGATCCTGGGCGGTGGATCCGGACCCCTGCCCCTGTCTAATCTGCTCAGGTAAGGACGGGAACCAGCTCCGGGATTGCATCCCTCGTTATGCATTGTGGTGGGTACGTCCTCCTCCTCCTGGTCGTTGCACCTGCTGGCTGCCAGCGATTCATTCTTAAATTAGGTAGGAAAACAGCCCGTGTGTGTGGCATGAGCCTCCCAGTCAGGTTGATGCCTTCGATTCTTTGAGTAATTTTAAAATAGCCTTCCATCAATGCGTCAGTAGCTACTTTTCTCTGAGCTGTGGTGCAGAACTTGTACATGTCGTAGTGTTGCTGGAAGAAAATCGGCGTTCCACCTGCTCTCCATCAATGTTTGTGACATATTATCAGCTTCGAAGCCAGCCTTTTTTGTCTATTTAAATGAATTTGGCAGAGAAGCTGTTGCGTGCATGCAATTACCCTGCAAAAGCCACAGCCTTTGGTGGCTGCTACCTTCTCTTGCAGAAGGCATTTGCTGTGTTGTGGGTTATGATCCCACAAAATGAAGAAAGTGAACCTTCTGGCGAGATGGCATCAGTACAGGGTGTGTGCAAAACTTGATGAGGCAGGCTAGGCAGCCCCAGCAGTGCTTTCAGTTACCTGTGCAGAGCTGAGTGAAACTTGGTTATTATATGTCAGAATGAAGGATGCTAGGTCGGGATTGGGATAGTGTCTGTGGACTGTAGGAGTGGCCTTTTAATGTGAAGATGTTGCAGGTAAGACTAATATTCCTTGGAGAAGCTTTCTAAGATGACATTTAAAAAAATGTCAAGGTCTTTATTTAGCAGACAGTACCTTAAAAATAGCAGAGTTGATTTGCATATTTGGGAAAGTATTAACTTAAAAGTTGAATTGATGGACAAACAAAATCAGTTGTAGGGGAGGAAGCCTGAAGAATATTCACTAGATACAATTCGAGGAAAGCTCTTTAGTTTCTAAAATCATGGCTATTCACTTTCCTCTGGGTATTTTTGGAGGCATCAGTCATCATTCGTATCTTCACCCTAAAACATCTCTTAGGCAATCCAACTGTACTTGCAAAAATTTTTAAAAGCCCAAGTAATTTTCTTGGTTTTTAAAAGCTGTTCTGTGCTACTCTTAACAAATGCTTAATACAAACTTTTGGATGTGACATTGTCTTCTTTACACAAGTTCTCATGTGTTTTAGTGGTCAGATAATGCAGTTAATTACAGTACTGGCTAACAGGGAGAATGGAAACATTTGTATTACAGTGCAGTGAATTTAGTTGGAAAGTAGTTGATGGGACTTTAAAAAGCTCCATATGTTATCATCTATACTTGTTGACAGTGACATTTTATCACATTTATCACTTCAGAACAATGAATATTTATGGGACTTTTTTTAAGTAGGTCTTAGAAGTGATGACTCTTGTGTGTACTACCTTGTTAAGTAATTTTCACTTTCAAACAGAAGTAGACAGTATGTACATATTTCAGATTATGGCTCTATTAATTGCCCTTAGTCACAGGTAATTTATACAAAAGCAGTTTGTTTGTAGTTTTAAGTTGCAGGTAAAATAAATATATTTGCCAGTGGATCATATCAGTTATAAAAATGATTGTGGTTATGACTATATCCTGAAAGAGGTCTCTCAAAATAATTTCTTTGGAAAAACACTAAAGAATTCTTTGAGAACAGTGAGAACTTCAGTTAATTTTGTTGAGATAAATGGTATTTTTAAAAGCCTATCTTTGTTATAGAACTTAAAAGCAAACATCTTTTAAATACTTTCTCAGTTGTGCTGTTAAAAAAAAGAATAGATGTCACATTTTAGGAATAAAATACCAACTATTTAAGGTTGGTAAACATTAAATAAAATATCAAAATTGTGACCTGCAATGTACTTCTTGAATGAGAGGTTTTCTCTTGTGCTGGTTTTGTCAGAGGTAGCAGTAGTAGCTCCACAAGAATGCACGTAGAAAACAATAAAACAGAAAAACATGTTCATTAGAGTAGTTTGAACCAAGTTATCAAAATCAAACCCAATAACCTTTAAACTTGCATTTCTCTATCTCACGGTGAATAAACAACTAAAACAGTGTCTTTGAAGAAAATGAGAGTTGAAATTGTATTCTATGGATGATCCTTTGCATAAAATGAAATTCCTAAGAAGGCACCTTTTATTTAATTGTTACTTTATTTCACAAATGATTGTCATCAGAAATTTATTTACAGGATAATGGAAACTGTGACCCCTCCCTCTTCAAACATAATGACACTTTGAAATTTTTTAAATAGTTTGGAATGAATTATGGTTAGTTTGCCAACCCCCTGCCCCCCCCACTTTATTACTTGTGTTGTGTAATAATAGTGTCAGATCCTCTGCTAAATGCTTAAATGTGTTGTCTCATTCAATTCTTATATCAACCTTAAGTGGTGGATCTCATTTCACAGATGAAGTACTAAGAGGTAGGAAGATAAAGAATTTGCCCAAGGTCACTTAATTAGTAATGACAAAGATTTGAGGTTCTGTGATTCACTTTTGCCTTACCACATCTTGAGTCTTATTCATTGAATCTTTTATTCATAAAAGTTTCAGGTATATGGCTTAGATAGTCTAATCTGAACTTTTTTTGTTATGAATAATAATTAAATTTAAAAATCCTTAATTTTTTTCCTAATTAAAAAATAATCTCATGACTGCCCTTTGAGGGCTCACTAGATGAGAACTTTTCTGAAGATGGTTTTGGTTACATATTACCTGCTAAATGAGCAGTTGCTATATGATGGGGAATCAGGTATGCTTGGGCACCACTGCAGTTTTCAGCAAAAGTGAGAATGACCTTGAATAAATATAAAAAACTCTAAGCCTCATTGTCCTCTTCTATAAAATGGAAATAGTAATAGTACCTCTCATATAGGGTTGTTGTGAGGATTAAATGAGGTATAAAAAAAATGAATGCAAAGCATTTAGCACATTGTCATTCATCGTAGTGTTATTATTATTTCTCATGCAGCTCTGAAGCACTTAACTATTTCTTAAGGCCTTTATTACTAAGGATTTGCTTCATATTGGATGGAGATTAATTTTGGTAGTAAGTTTTGCATTAGAATCACAGAATCTTCAAGTAGAATGGGGCCTTTTATTCCAAGTTCTCACTTAGAGAAATTACCTCTAACATCCTTTACTAGTTAGTTATTCCAGCCCTTTTTAGTCTTCCAATGACTAGATCCATTCCGTTTTTTTTTTTTTTTTTTTTCACTGAGAAAGATTTGGTCTGAGCTTACATCTGAGCAAGTCTTCCTCTGTTTTGTTTGTGGTCCCCACCACAGCACGGCCGCCAACAAGTGATGTAGGTCTGTGCCTGGGAACTGAACCCAGGCCACCGAAGTTGAGTGCACTGAACTTAACCAATAGACCATGGGGCCAGCCCCAAGATCCATTCCATTTTTTGACAGCTTTAATTGTTAAAAAAAAATTCTGTTTAGTTGAAATCCACCTCCCTGTAATTTCCAGAAGTTGGTACTGGTTTGGCTGTATGGGTCAATATAAAGTAGTCTTAGTCATCTGTCAGGACAGTTCTTCAGGTGAATGCATTTAGCTATATTGTTTTCTTATAAATCTTCAATCCTTTTTCATTTAAGTAATTTCAGTTCATCAGCCTTTTGTCATGTGGCAGTAGAGCATAGGTGAACTTATATTTTCAACCCTTTCACTGCTCTCTTTTTTCTTCTTTGAATATTCTCAATTTTGCAATGACTCTCTTAAAGTGTGGTGAGCAGAAGTGAATACAATGCACTAGATGTCATTTGACCAGTGTAGAATATACTGGGACTTGATATACTATTTTTTTTTTTTTATTTATATTTTTTTTTATTAATGTTATGATAGATTACAAGCTTGTGAGATTTCAGTTGTACATTTTTGTTAGTCATGTTGTGGGTACACCACTTCCCCCTCCGTACCCTCCCCCCACCCCCCCTTTTCCCTGGTAACCACCGATCAGATCTCCTTCTCAATATACTAATTTCCACCTATGAGTGGAGTCATATAGAGATTGTCTTTCTCTGACTGACTTATTTCGCTTAACATAATGCCCTCGAGGTCCATCCACGTTGTTGTGAATGGGCCAATTTCGTCTTTTTTTATGGCTGAGTAGTATTCCATTGTGTATATATACCACATCTTCTTTATCCAGTCATCAGTTTCTGGGCATGTAGGCTGGTTCCACGTCTTGGCTATTGTAAATAATGCTGCGATGAACATAGGGGTGCAACGGACTCTTGAGATATCTGTTATCAGGTTCTTAGGATAGATACCCAGTAATGGGATGGCTGGGTCATAGGGTATTTCTATTTTTAACTTTTTGAGAAATCTCCATACTGTTTTCCATAGTGGCTGTACCAGTTTGCATTCCCACCAACAGTGTATGAGGGTTCCTCTTTCTCCACAACCTCTCCAACATTTGTCGTTCTTGGTTTTGGATGTTTTTGCCAATCTAACGGGGGTAAGGTGATATCTTAGTGTAGTTTTGATTTGCATTTCCCTGATGATTAGCGATGATGAACATCTTTTCATGTGTCTATTGGCCATATTCATATCTTCTTTTGAGAAATGTCTGTTCATGTCCTCTGCCCATTTTTTGATCGGGTTGTTTGTTTTTTTGTTGTTAAGCAGTGTGAGTTCTTTGTATATTATGGAGATTAACCCTTTGTCGGATAAGTGGCTTGTAAATATTTTTTCCCAATTAGTGAGCTGTTTTTTTGTTTCAGTTCTGTTTTCCCTTGCCTTGAAGAAGCTCTTTAGTCTGATGAAGTCCCATTTGTTTATTCTTTCTATTGTTTCCCTCAACTGAGGAGTTACAGTGTCCGAAAAGATTCTTTTGAAACTGATGTCAAAGAGTGTACTGCCTATATTCTCTTCCAAAAGACTTATTGTCTCAGGCCTAATCTTTAGGTCTTTGATCCATTTTGAGTTTATTTTGGTGTGTGGTGAAAAAGAATGGTCAATTTTCAATCTTTTGCATGTGGCTGTCCAGTTTTCCCAGCACCATTTGTTGAAGAGACTTTCTTTTCTCCATTGTAGGCCCTCTGCTCCTTTGTCGAAGATTAGCTGTCCATAGATGTGTGGTTTTATCTCTGGGCTTTCAATTCTGTTCCATTGATCTGTGGACCTGTTTTTGTACCAGTACCATGCTGTTTTAATCACTGTAGCTTTGTAGTATGTTTTGAAATCGGGGATTGTGATTCTGCTGGCTTTGTTTTTCTTGCTCAGGATTGCTTTAGCAATTCGCGGTCTTTTGTTCCCCCATATGAATTTTAGGATTGTTTGTTCAATTTCTGTGAAGAATGTTCTTGGGATTCTGATTGGGATAGCATTGAATCTGTATATTGCTTTAGGTAGTATGGACATTTTAACTATGTTTATTCTTCCAATCCATGTACAAGGAATGTTTTTCCATCTCTTTATGTCATCGCCTATTTCTTTCAAGAAAGTCTTGTAGTTTTCATTGTATAGATCCTTCACTTCCTTGGTTAAGTTTATCCCCAGGTATTTTATTCTTTTCGTTGCGATTGTGAATGGGATAGAGTTCTTGAGTTCTTTTTCTGTTAGTTTATTGTTAGTGTATAGAAATGCTACTGATTTATGCACGTTAATTTTATACCCTGCTACTTTGCTGTAGTTGTTGATTATTTCTAATAGTTTTTCTGTGGATTCTTTGGGGTTTTCTATGTATAAGATCATGTCGTCTGCAAACAACGAGAGTTTTACTTCTTCGTTACCTATTTGGATTCCTTTTATTTCTTTTTCCTGCCGAATTGCTCTGGCCAGCACCTCCAGTACTATGTTGAATAGGAGTGGTGAAAGTGGGCACCCTTGTCTTGTTCCTGTCCTCAGAGGGATGGTTTTCAGCTTTTGTCCATTGAGTATGATGTTGGCTGTGGGTCTATCATATATGGCCTTTATTATGTTGAGGTACTTTCCTTCTATACCCATTTTACTGAGGGTTTTTATCATAAATGGGTGTTGGATCTTGTCGAATGCTTTCTCTGCATCTATTGAGATGATCATGTGGTTTTTGTTTTTCATTTTGTTGATGTAGTGTATCACGTTGATTGACTTGCGGATGTTGAACCATCCCTCTGTGGGACTTGATATACTATTGAATTAAAAAAAAAAGAGTTATAAAGCATTTGTAGTATAATCCTATTTTTTTTTTTTGAGGAAGATTAGCCCTGAGCTAACTACTGCCAATCCTCCTCTTTTTGCTGAGGAAGACTGTCCCTGAGCTAACATCCATGCCCATCTTCCTCTATTTTATACATGGGACACCTACCACAGCATGGCTTTTACCAAGCGGTGCCATGTCCGCACCAGGGATCCGAACCGGCGAGCCCCAGGCCACTGAGAAGCGGAACGTGCGCTCTTAATCACTGCGCCACTGGGCTGGCCCCAGTATGATCCTATTTTTTAAAGAAAAAGTAGTGTGTATGAACATTTTTAACGTGCGTTAAGAAGTCTGGAGTGATAAACCCTAAAACGTAATAGGATTCATCTTTGAGTGGTGGAATTGTGGGTGATCTTTGTTTTCTTTTTGCTTATTTGCATTTTCCATTATTCTACAATGAACGTATATTACATGATGAAAATAAACTGGCAGCTGTTTAAAACATGATACAATTAAATTATTACCTCCTTATTATTGATCTAAGACCTACCTTAATACAGGTCAAAATTTTTTGAGCTGTGCGATGGTGTTGGCTCACATTGAAGAGGTATTCAATTAAAGCGTCCTGGTATTTTTTTTTTTTTCCAATGACTTGTGAAGCCATGGTTCTCCTAGCTGGTACTTGTAAATGTTGACTGAATTTAAATTATTCTTATTATATTTAATCTTATTTGTTTTAACCTATATTTATAATCTATCTAGATCTGTTTGACTCTTGAGTCTATCTTCCAAGTGTATTAACTTTTTCTCCTCTATATCATTTGTAGATTTAATAAGCGTGTTTTCTATAACTGGAATTCAACACACCATGATATATCCCTAAAGAACCTCTCTTCAGCTTAGTATAAATTTAAAAGTAGCAATCTTTATGCATGATATTTCGACCAACATTGAAGCCACGTAATAGAACTATCATTCAGCTACTTCTATCCAGTATACCCATGAGAATATTGTGAGATATTTTATCCATTGCCTTTTTAAATTCATGCTATGTCCTGTTTATGGCATTTCTTTGATCTATCCCTTTTGCTGTAAATCTAAATATTCCATCCAAATCAGGCTACTTTATTGTAGCTTGTTTCTGGTAGTGAACCACTGATAGGTTGATGCAAGTTTCTTCTATGCTCTTGTATCTAATTCTTCTGTGTCTATATGCTTACACTCATTTAAAGCATCTAGGTGTCTTTTATAATCTCTGTCTGTTTGGAGCTTCAGTAATCTCCTACCATTATTTTTTAATCCTTTCTGGTTTGAAAATGATTCTCATTAGGGATGATAGAAGCAAAATGGAAGTTGGAAAGAATCAGATTCTTGGGATGTCACAGGAAATTCTCTTGTGGTCCAAAACCATCCACAGTTTTGCTTTTACTCTGTCAGAGCTTAAGGTTACATTAGCTGCCATACCGGTGAACTTTTATACCTCTCTTCTTTTTTTCAAACTTAACTGAAAGGGACATCAGCATTTTTCCAGGACAAGTGTATACTTCTCTTTTGTGTTTGGTTTCACTTATGCCCCTCACCACCTCTTTTCATCCTTAAAGAAATCTGAGCTCATCAGAGCTCATCAGAGTACTCAGACTGAGTTTCCTCCTTATTTTTCTTCCTCCATACTATATGCGAAATTTCATTTTATTTAACATATCTTTCCTGAGATAGCTGCAAAACTTTTTAAGGTCTCTTCCTTTGGCACCACTACCTTTTAATCTAAGCAAAAATAATTCCCATTTAAAATGTATGTTAAATTACTTTTGTTTTAGTGAGTCTAGATTAAGAATTATTTGTATTTTAATAAAACAACAAAAAGATTGTTAATGCCTCAAATTTACTTGATTTTCTTAATGACTTAAAGAATTGAGTACTTTATAAAGTGCATTTAATAAATTCCTGTTGAACATAAAGAATCCAGTTCTCAAGACCCCCATGGGAAAAAGATCAATAAGTGGAGGGAAATACTTTTCTGGTCATCACAGACATATAAACCAGAGAGCTTACAAATATTTCGTTCTTGAAGCTTTTGGTGATTGGTACAAGGAGATAAGAGGCAACTCAAAGTATCGTAGTTTTCACAACTATTTGGGCAATTCTGGTTATTGGGAGTCTGATAGATACTTCCAGGGAAACTGCATTGGTTAAATGGAATAAATCATAAATAGAGCAGTTAAACTGCATGAAAATGTAATATCTATAAAAATAGTCAAGTTGCAAGTGGGTTATCTATTTTAGATAGTAATGATGTTTGAAGCGGTGATTGCACCATTATGTTCAGGGAGCTGTGTCTGCCAGAGTGAACAGTGCCAGCTGCATGATGGGGAGTTAGGAGAGAGGAGAAGGAATTTTGGTATTGACCTCTTTCTCTACTAAGCTGGGTTTTCAGCTCCCTTATCAAAACTGTAAGGCTGGTGTGTAGCAGGGAATTAGAACAACTAGCCGATGACTACTACTCACCCTGTCCATTCTTACATTGCCCAATTCCTAGTATGCCTCAGTGGTTTCTTACAGTTGATGGAAGGGTAGAGCAGGTCCTCACTGACATTAATGCAGAAGTTTACAATATTTAGTAGTGCCTCTGCTGACTTTAGCAATTTAACCTCTCAGGTAACAGCAAACACAATTTGATTTGTTCAATTGTATACTGAAATAATTTACTTAATTATGCATTTGAGGTAATTTTGGAAAATTCTTTCAAGAAGCCTGTTATAAAACATTCTTCCTGAGTATTTAACTAGAAATGAGAGCTGACTATAATTTAAGTCAAGGGTTAGGAAAGCCTAATTTCAACCTACAGAACCTGAAGGTATTTAACATTTAATGCATTTTAGTGTGTCTTTGGTTTCAGTTTTGGACATATTGCAGCATAGTTTTAGTTAATTAAAATATGAGCTTTGGTTATTCATTATATGTTAAAGAGAATATTTTATACTTGAAAAAGCAGGAATTTATGCAGAAGACATTCTTTCTCATGTATGTGATGACATGGTCATGTAAACCATATGGCAGGCAGAGGCACAATGCCAGTTGAAAACCTAGTGAATTTTCTTGTGTAACACACGTCTAGGAACTCTTGAGTCCAGTTTTCTTCTTTTGCATCAATAGGACAGCAAGTGAATTCTACATTTGTGTTAAACCTGGCTGAGGCTTGAAATTGTGTGATTTTTGAGGATGGATCAAAATATGTGGTCAAAGGATAAATTTTGTTTTCTTAAGTTTCTTCTACTGCAGTCTCCAAAGAGCGGTCGTCTCTGGATTTGTTTCTTATAGATAGTGCTTTCTTATTTAACAGCATGTTTTAATAAATCTCTCTTTAAAATGGAACTTTGATTTGGTTGTGCTGTAGAGTTATTTGGGTTCTGTTGTGTTGTGAGAGCAGGTTTATTTAAAGTAGTTAATTACTTCTAGTTAAGTGAGCTGAAACAATTGGCCTAGACTTGTCACCATTGTTTGATCAAATTGGATCAAAACTTGACTGATGGATGTGGGCATAAACAGCCAACCTCATTTCTTGCTGCCTGCTTGATATTTCTGTTCCCCACACCACATTTACTTTAACCCTTCATGCCCAAGTCTCTTTTTCTAGAAAGGAAAGCTTCTTCTCCATTCTAATTACTACAAGTTCACCCTGGCTCTAGTTTTTGTGCCAACTGTCCCTCTCCTAAGGCGAAGCAGATTTTGTGTGAAGAGTAGAGCTGCAATGGACTGCGTGATGAGAAGTAGATTAAGAAGAACAAATATTGGACCTTCAAAATTGAGGCATTTACAGAGTTTGCTTTCATCATCTTTAGTTTCCTGCCTACCTTACTGTTAATTTCTCCTCTAACCTAATGGACTCAGTGCCGTTGTATCTTTCCTAACTTTACTCCACAGCCAAAAACTACTTGTGAGAGCTGACAGTTAGTTCATGCTTCAGTGTGGTTGACTGGTAAAGGCATTTAGGAAAAGGAACCTTTTAATTATTTTCGTTTAAAGAGGAAACAAAGCTTTGAGTCAAAATAGTAAAGCTTTGGAGCTCTTGTAGCAGAGCTAACGGAGTGAATTTTGTCAGATTTGCAAGAGGGAAGATTGGATAAAGGCAGTCATTTATTTTACTTATAAGGCTGATGCTGTAGAAGGGGAAAGAGATTTGATTGGAGACATGAGAAATGGGCTAGCATAGAGCAGGTGGTGGAAAAGCTTTTTCTTTTTGCTACTTAGTTAGTCCCTAGAACTTTTTATTATATGTCTGTTATATTATACAACCAACTTAGATATCAGCATATGGTATGTTGTTTCCCAATTTCCAGAAGTTATTCCTTAGATGTACATAATTAGATAATCACAGGTGAAAAAGATATGAAATAGAATTGTATAAGAGCTTTAATTTCTAATGTGGTTTGAGATTCAAATTATTTTAAATGCGTTTTCTTGTTATTTAAAAAAGTTACATTTTGCAAGTTGACTTCAGTATCTGGGTTATTCCGTCAACCTATGTTTCACTGCACAGGGAAGGCATTTGAAGTTGTGACCCATGGATCCCAGTTAGCGTTCTGCCACATTGAAGTTTTCTCTCTTTCTCTTTGAATCCTTGTTTGGTACCTCTAGTTACTAATCTGCATTTGAAATGTCTTATGTATCATATAAATATGCTAAATATAGTCTTTTGTGTTTTGAATATACTAAAAAACTGCTATATTTACTTACAAAATTATCCCTGTTTTGTGTAGTTATTTTACTGCTACTGTGGAGACATGGGAATAAGTGGGAGCATGTTTAGGGGGAGCAGTAGACGTTCTTTGGCATGGTAAACTCCAGCAGTGCGGTAGCCCAGGACAGAGTTGTTTCCCGTTGGCTTTCTTTGGCTAGTGACCTGAGTGGTCTGTCACTGTGAAGGTTGATAGAAACTTTAAAGACATAGAGAAGGTGAAGAATTACGAACAATGGTTAAACTATTTCCTACAAGTTTTTTCACTGGTATGTTTTATGCTATATATTAGGGTATATTTTGACCAAACCTTATTAATCAGCAAACCAATCACTATCCAACTAACCAACAAGTCAATCAGGATTTTATAGGAAACTGACATCTAGGAACAGTGATAACAAAGAATGATTGCTTATTGTTTTTTTTAAAGATTTTATTTTTCCTTCTTCTCCCCAAATCTCCCCAGTACAGAGTTGTATATATTTTAGTTGTGGATCCTTCTAGTTGTGGTACATGGGACGCCGCCTCAGCATGGCCTGATGTGCCGTGCTAGGTCCATGCTCAGGATTCAAACCGGTGAAACCCTGGGCCACCAAAGCAGAGTGTGTGAACTTAACCACTTGGCCATGGGGCTGGCCTCTGATTGCTCATTATTTTAACGAGTATTTATTCAGTACCTTGTAGATTCTAAAATTGAATGAGATCATTTCTACCTACCCCCAAGGACTTGTACAATAATGGCACAGATACGTCAACGAAGAGTTAAAATACAGCTTGATATATACTGTCATGGAAGTACCAAACAGTGCTACAGGAACATGAGGAGCAAGAAGAATGCCCTTTCTTCTATCTGAGAGGAGTACTCAGGGGAAACTTCAGAGAGGAGGTGATTCTTGAATCTTGTTGGATGAGTAGGTAACCAGGCTGACAGTTTGGGGGAAGGGCATTTCAGGCAGAAGGAACAGTATATTCAGTGATAGCATGTGAAAATGTAGAATATAATTTGGGATACTAGTATTTTGATATAGAACATGAATAAGAGGTAAGTCTGGAGCTCAAGGGACTTGTGTGCTGCTCTAAGGAGTTTGAACTTTATCCTGAAGGGCATGGAGATCCATTGACTTTATTCAATTTTTGATATGTTACTTATTCGTTTATGATAATAGCAGGACTTTGTTTCAAAAATTTGGATAAAAGGTAAAAAAATCACTGCTAATCCTGAAACAACTTTTTCCTATATGTTTAATGTAGTAGTTATTAGATAAAGCATGCATTTTAAATCCTGTATTTTTCACTTAATAGTATATCAGAAACTTTTTCAGTATTATTACAAAGTCTTTATAATCCTGTTTTTAATGGCATCATAGTATTTCATTTAATGCAGAATTTTCATAGACCTCCTCCATCTGAATATCTGCAGTTGTTTGTTAAACATATGCATTTCCTGGTCCCACTTCAGACCTACTGGGTCAGAACTTCTGAGTATGTAGAAGATCTGGGAAGATGCATTTTACAAACTTCCCTAGGTAATGATTATGTACACTAAAGTGTGAGAACCCCTTATCTGGTATATATACCATTATTTAAATAATCCCTTAATACTAGATTCTTGGATGATTTGTAACGTATTATAAGTAATGTTATGATGAACATTGTCATACAAACTACCTTTTCCATAAATTATATTCTTAGGATACATTTCTAGAAGTGGAATTGCTAGTATTGTTAGTGTCCCAAACATTAGCTAACTGCTTTACATGCTTTCTATCCAATCTTTACAACAATCCTGAAAGATATTTATTATTAACCCCATATTTATATATGGGGTAAAAAAACAGAAAAATTGAGTTACTTGCCCAAAGTTACAGAGCTGGTAAGTGACAGATCCAACCTTCAAATTCAGATCTTTCCCATCCCAGGTATCTTTCTATTGTGCCGCGTTGCTTCCTTCTTCAGTAGGGATCAGTGTATATCCTGGGTTAAAATATGAAAATACCAATATGTTTCCACTATGTAATAGAAAGTACATTTTCTACAAAATTATACAGTAACATATTTTAGTTCCTACGTAGTTTTCAATTATTTTTGTTTGTGCTCATCATTTAGTTTCACCTTATAGGCAGTCTTTTGCTTTACATTTGTTTCTTGATAGCACATGAACAATAAACTGAATTCAGTGTTAAAATAAGGTAGCTAAAGATGTTTTAAAGTGCTTGTCAGTTATTATTTTCACTTTAAAACAGGGTGGAACTGTTCTACCCAAAATTTCTTGGGCCCTTGTTGTTATCTAACTTCTGCTGTCTTTAAAGGTGGTTTAACAACTTGTCCATCCCAAGTCTCCAGATGGGTATGATTTATTTCTTCCCATTTCTTTGCTTACCCAAAGGAGGAAAATATAGTGTTCACTATAGTCTTCATTTAATGAACTTTATGGTTCATCTCTTTCAAGCCAGTAAGTCTGAGCTCATAGTTTTTAACTGAGCTCATTGTTAACTCAAGGACCTTGTCAAATCTAGTGTTAAGCTTTGTTGAAAAACGAAGGAAGTAGGTCCTTAGGACCTTCTCATTTCCTCTTTCTTTGCCCATCAGTCCCTTTCCTGAGCCTTTGTTCCGTTTTGGTCTGAGGCATTCTTTGGCTTCTTTTACCTGAAACGCAGAACCCTCATTTACTTTTATCCCGTACCAGCAACAAGTTTTCTAAATTGCGTCTTATTCCCTCATGCCACAGATCTCCATTTTCAGGAAGAGTAAATGGCATAGTAGAAAGAAACAACAGAATGTAATGGAAAAAGTCTTAGTCTTGAGTTTGAATGAAAACTCTGACATTGAATGGACATTTTGCCCTAGGCAAGTTATTTAATTTCTTTGGTCTTCAGTCTCCTTATTCATAAAGTGAGGATGATAATATCTTTCTTGTAGAGTTGTAAAGACTAAAGATAAGTTATATGAAGTATCCAGCATAGTGCTTGTCATATAGGAGAGACTCAAAATATGTGTTTTTGTTATTATGACTAAGGAATAATTGTATAAATTTCATGAATATCTTTATTCAATGGGAACTCTGGGGCATTTGCATTTTAAATTCTTTAGGCACATTGTCTTAACCTAAAACTTTTAATGGTGTAGGCACCAAGACAGGCCATTGGAGGTGATATATTTGTCCAGTCTTTTTCTGACACCAGAGTTAGTGATTATTTTTTTCTGCCTACTTTTAGGAGTGGTACTGGTCATCAAAGATTTAGCCTTTGTTTCTTATCTTCTGCATTCCTCACAAAATTAATTTGAACAGAAAGAGATTGTGGTCTGCCCGAGTTGTATGTGCTGTGCTATAATCCATGAGGTTAATGGGTTCCTAATAAGCATATCATTAATGTTTTCTCCATCTTTCTTTTTAAAGCGTTATTAATGGATGTATTTTGAGGGTGTGTACCATGTATTCAGCATGGTGATGGTGCTATGGAGGATAGAAAATAGACTCTTCTCTCTAGGCAATTACAAAAGTGACACACATGAGATAATAGCTAACTATATAGTAGTATCTAGTTTTACTAGGGTATAAAAAATATCACAAATTGAACTTTTGATCAGCCCAATATGAACATTTGGCTCCCATCTTCCATTAAACATCAATATATGATCTGATTCTGACCATGAGTCAGGTTTAAATAATTCTTTAATATTTGGAGATAGAACTGTATATTCTCAAATAAATATTTTTCTTTAAAAGTTTTTTAAAATAATTTTTTTTTTGCAGGGAAAGATTTGCTGAGCTAACATCTGTTGCTAATGTTCCTTTTTTTTAATCTCCCCAGAGCCCTAGTACATGGTTGTGTATTCTAGTTGTAAGTCCTTCTAGTTCTTCTCTGTGAGCTGCCACCACAACATGGCAATTAAAATACAGGTGGTGTGGTTCTGTGACTGGGAAATGAACTCAGGCTGCTGAAGTGGTGAGAGTGCTAAACTTTAACCACTAGACCATCAGGGCTGGCTCTAAAATAATTTTTTTATTTTGAAATAATCACATACTTGTGGAAAAGCTGGAAGTACAGTTCAAAGAACTTTTTTTCCTGAACTATTTGAGAGTAAGCTGCCAACCTGATGCCCTATCACCCCAGAATACTTTAGTTTGTATTTCCTAAAAACAAACATATTTCCCTACGTAAGTAGAATATAACCGCTAAAATTAGGAAATTAATATTGCTGTGTTACAACCATCAGACTCCATTCAAGTTTTACCAGTTGTCCCAATAATGTGCTTCATTGTGGGTCCTGTTCAAAATCATGCATTGCATTAAGTTGTCATACCTCCTTGCTCTTCTTCAGTGTGAAACAGTTTCTCAGTCTTTCCTTGACTTTTATGACCTTGATGCTTTTTGAAGATGATAGACCAGTTATTTTTTTAAATTTCCCTCAATTTGGGTTTGCCTGATGTTTTCTCATGATTAGATTCAGGTTATGCATGTTTGGCAGGAATAACACAGAAAGATGCTGTGTTCTTTTCATTGCATCCTGTCAGGTGGCATGTGATTTTGATTTGTCCTGTTGCTCATAATATTCACTTTAATCACTTGCTTAGTGTCTGTTTGGCTTCTATGTGTACAATTACCCTTTTTCCTTTTGCAATAAGTATTTTATGGGTAGGTACATTCAAACTATCTGAATATCCCATTCCTTATAACCTTTCTTTTATTCATTTATTTATTTGTATAAGTATGGCCTCATAGTTTTCTATTTTATTACATGAGTTATAATGTATTACTGTCATTATTAATTTCGATGCTTAAATTGTCCCAGACTTAGCCAGTGCGAGCCCTTTCAGGTGGGCTTCATTGAGCATTTCCTTGCTTTTGGCATCAAAAAATGTTCCAGGACTCATCTCCTTTTGCCTCAGTCCTGGATCAGCCATTTCTTCAAGAAGCCATGATTCCTTTCATTGGAAAATGGTGATTAGAAACTAAGATTTGGACACTAGGTATGCTCATTAGTGAAAAAAAAATTCACACACAAAAATACACACATTTACATCTATATCTCTATTTATTGAAAACCATGAGTTTACAATGATTCGTCTAACTCTAGTCAAACTCGACAGGCAGAATTCATTTTAGTTTCTCCCTTCCTGTATTTGTAGCTTCCTTCTTCGATAGTGAGAAATTTGGCTACTATTCTCTTTAGTACGTATACTTATTTGATAAATCCCCTTTATGTACCAATCCTCCTCTCCACTGCCATACCTTCCCCTGTGTCAGTGTCTTCCTTACCCTGCTCAGGCTCTGCCACCCACAGTAGGCTGTTCTCCTACACAGACACCTTCTTGCCCTTTTCGGACTCCGACTCTTTATTGCCAGTTCACATCTGTGGAGGGATACAGTTTTTATCCTGTTTGAGGTCTGATCTCCCTGCACTGGGTCTGACCCCCTTGCGCATATGGGTGCCCTCTTCACCCTGTTTGGACTTTGATACCCAACATCTGGATATTCCCCTATGCCGCCACCACGTGGATACCCTCTTCACCTTGCTTGGGCTCTGACCCTCTCACATCATGCACCCCTCTATGGGGATGCCCTCTCCAACTTGTTTAAGCTCTGACGCCCCACGCTCAGCTGCCTCCAATGTGGACATCCTCCTCCCCTGGCTTGGGCTCTGTCACTTCACTGTAGGCCGCTGCGGCTCCCCTCTTCCTTCTGGTGTGAAAGCTTGTCTTTCTCTGTCCCACCTAATAGTTTTAGGGATGGAATTGTTCAGGAAGAGAAGGGAAATGAGGAGGAAGAAAAAGAGGAAAAGAGTGGAAGAGGAGTGTAACAAAATGCTCTTCTTTTTGTCTATGATGATGATAAGAATAATAATATATCTCTCCAAGTCAGCAATGCGTATATCCTTGTGTGGAAAGAAAATCAGATTATGGGCTATTTAAGAATTCTAGGTAACATGGAGCTTCTGACCAAAGCTTGATTAGTGTATGACACTTCTGGATGCCATTTTTCCTTCCATTTTGGAGGAGAGATGATGATAATTTGATAGGCCGGTCAGCACTTTGCATTTGTTCAAGAGTTTTTTCTTTCATGTATATTGTTGTGCATATGTAATAGGCCTTCAGATTGACTGAGAGACAGAAAATCTTTATATATTTTTTGCTCTGTTTAGCTGAAAGTTTTTAACATAATTGTCAGTGAAGTGCATTCTCAAGAATTTTAGTAAGATGATGATAATGCAAAAAAGTTGTAAAAACACTGAGATGGTAGCTGTCATTCACCAAGGCAGTTGAGTTTGCAGAATTTGATAGCGATATGGATTTCAGCAAGTAGGTTTTTCTTGTTATATGATAGCCCCACTATGATTTTTAAAATGCCACAAAAACATTGTCAGGAAATTGACCAAGTATATTTTAAAATAAGGTTAATCTGCACAGGTCTTATAAAATGATTATTGCTCCAAATGAATCAGGATAGTAATTAATTCATACTGGGAATTTCCCAGACTTTAAATTATTACCAGGAATCCATAATTCCTAGAAACAAATGTAAGCAAAGATACTTCAGGAAGCTCTTTAGTAAGCATTTAATATAGCTGAAAAATACCCTCCTTGTATGCAAAAAGTGGGAAAAAAAAAGTTTGGGAGCATTGCAGAAATAATTAATTGCCGTTATATTCTATACTTTAAAAGACCATTCAGCTTTTCATGCCAAGTTTAAGAAAAAATAAACAGCAGGCAGTATTATCAGTTGCTCTCATTTTCTAGGTCTGGGAAAACAAACTCAGTAGAAAGATGAGAATTTTGGTTTTACTACCTAAGAAGGGAACCAGAGAGGTTTGGATTTAAACAACCTATTTAAAGTGCAAGATGACATCTAGGGATATAAAGGGATCATGATTCCTACTCTTTACTTACCTTCTTACATTTTCTTACCATCACAGCAGCTCCAATAACATATGACCTTTTCATAGTATTTCTTTTTGTATCTTGGCTTTTTATTTTTATGGAATCATTGGGCTTCCATAGAAATGGTTCTTAAACTTGGCAGTTTGTGACATTCATTAGCAGAACAAGGGACCATGCCCTGTTCCCTTCAGAATCCTTCCAAAACTCTTGAATCTGGGATTGACAGATATTATTTTCTCAGCAATGTAATCCATTTATTATTTCTCTGATAGAAAGGAATTGAGGAAGAGTACAAGATCCATGTCTTATGTGACATTCCTCAGAAGTCTTGCTTACCTGCTCTTTACAGGGAAATGGGAATTTATAGGACTATATAGATTTCATAGAATCAAGGAAAAATTGAACTGCCAGGAGTTGGAAAGACCAGGAGTCAAGGCAGCAAGGATCAGGAGGACAGGATCATGTAGCGTATACTAGGGGCTGCTGGATCTCTTTGGGCCCAACCTCATGGTTGGGGGAAAAAGGGGACAGAAGTCTCAGAAACGGGGCATGTGGAAAAAAATTTATTACATTGACTTCTTTGTGAACTTTTTGAGAGAATACACCCAAACTAGAAGTCTTACCTCATCTTACCTTTCCTACTTCCTCTCTGTTATGCTTCCCTCACTTCTTTATAGAGCCAAAATACTGTGATACACTTGGGCACCTTATCCAAAGTGACAGTGGTGTTAGTAGCAATGCTTTAGTTACTAGGGAATTTCCAGTAGTAAAGTCACTCAAAATGAATGCCTACCCTTCTTTTTTTCATGGTTATTGGCTGTGAACATTATCCAGACTCCAACCATTACATTTAAAAAAATGCATATTTATTTTAGATTAGTGAGAATCCCGTTTAGAAAACCCTTGGTGACTCTTAGCTGACTGTGGGCCCAGACCTGAATTGAGAACATTAATCTAGAGTACCAAGTTTATACAGATTCAGGTGAAGTCCAGGGTTTTCCTTTTTCCTGTCTAGTTAATATTTCAAGGTTCCCTCCATTTTTTCTCTCTGATTTCCTTCCTCAACAGTTCGGTTGTTTTCCCTCAGCAACTCAGCTGTGTCAGCTTTCACTGGTAAACCTGTGGCCAGGAAACTAGGAAATTCTCTATGACAAAAGAGGAATAGAAAGGTTAGGAAACATAAGGAAAAGAAAGTTAAGAGAAGGAGACATGATTTGACCATGGTTTTCTCAAGGTAATTTATGTGGCTCCTTCAGGTAAATACCTATGAGGCCAGGTATCTGTCTTGGAAGTGTATAAGGGAACCTTACTCAGGATAGATGGTCATACCTAGAAGAAAAGGGAAAAGCTATTCTCAGGGGTTCAAGGGCTCTGCCTTTGGCTTTCAGAGCTTGTTATATGGATGGACTTGTGTTTTTAATCTATGTCTTAGAAACATTATTTCCAAACATCCATAAATGTGAATCTTAAAAGAATTCTCTACATTTCTTATTTGTACACCACACATTTTGCTAATATTTCAAGAGTCTCCTGTTCTTTTTGCAATAAAGTGCTCATTTTGGCTGTTTTCCAGATATGACAGTTGGTGGACATGCTTCAGTAGAGAAAAGGAAATTTTCCCTGCTTATCTACTCTCTCCCGTCTGCCCAATATAGTATGTCTGTCAATTGTGACCTGATTTTGAAATAATTTATTAAGTAGAGGGATGCATGATGTTATTTAGAATTTTGGTATGACATTGACTTTTAGTTCTTTATAATAAGCTCTTGACTAGATTCTCTGGGTGAGGTTTATTGCTCCTGGGATTTTAGCAATTTCTTAACTCCTTCAGTGAATTTGGATTGTGGTCAGTGTCAAGTATGAGTAATATTTACTCAGGAAATTAAACATGCTTGTTTATTCAAAAGATGAAACGTACTGTATTTATTTGCTGTGAAAACATTATTTGGAAATATATTAATTTTATACGTAAGGAGAATGTCCTTATTAGCTAGTGGACTGGTTAAGAAAAGTGATAAATAAATGAATATAAAATGCTTATCTTTGGTAAGAATTTATTGTTTTCATGAAATATGTTGACATCTTTTCATTTTACTTTTATGTTAAAATCTAATATATGTGCAATAGATAATAATTTAAGGTTTTAAATTTATAATCTTTTCACTTGAAGTTGGGAGAGAAGTCTAAAGGAATTACATTTCTTTTACAAAGTATGTTGCAAATTATTACTCCCAAATATCTATCCTAAATCTACGTCTCTAGTTTAGTCCTCTCTCCTGTACTCTAGACATGTTATCCCCAATGGCCTATTGAACATCTCTCTCTCAGTGGAGGTATGAAACTTGAAATGTTCATTATCTTTACCCATAGTTCTGCTCTGCCATTTGGGTGACTCCTTTGTGTTAGTGGAACTACAGTGCACCATTCATTTAAACTAGAAACTGTAGAGCCATCTTTGACTCTTTCCCTTCTCGCTTGTATCCATTCAGTATCACTGCTTCCAGTATCAGCCCTTCCAATCCGTTCCTTCCTCTGTCATTGGAGGAACTGTTTTAAAACATGTACTGTCGGACTTAGAAATCAGTGGCTCTCTAGGGCTTAAAGAATAGAGTCCAAACTCTTTGTAGTATCATTTGAGGCCTTTTGTGATTTGTCTCCTTCCTACCTGCCTCATTTTTCCCCCGTCCTCTGTAACAGCATCGTCTAACCATACCTGATTCCTGTACTTGGTGTTGTCATCAGGCATCATGGGTTCTCCGCTGTTGTTCTCCCTGGAATACCCATCTCTCCATCGTGTGCTCAGTGAAGCCCTGTTCATCTTCCTAGACTCAACTCCAGCATAATCATCTCTTCTGGGAAGCTTGGTCTGATCTCTGTCTTGTGTGCATCCCTGCACCTTATACATACATCTATTTTTAGCACTTAGAATACTGCATTTTAATTATTTGTTTGTGTGTTTGCCTTCCCTCTAGACCCTGAGCTCCTTCAGGCTTTACCCCTTGGCTTGTTATTATTTTTTGGTGAGGAAGATTAGCCCTGAGCGAACATCTGTGCCAGTCTCCCTCTATTTTGTACATGGGACGCCACCACAGCATAGCTTAATGAGTTGTGTGTAGGTCTGTGCCTGGGATCTGAACCCATGAACCCTGGGCTGCCAAAGTAGAGTTCATGAACTTCACCATTATGCCACCAGGCCGGCCCCTTAATTATCTTTTGAAGTACTGTGCAAATATTATTGTTGTAGGCCTGGAACATATAAGAAACTCAGAAGATTACTTGTTGAATAACTTAATGAGGGAATAACTGTGGAACAGGGCATGCTAATGGCACATAGTTTGGACTCTATCTTTTTGGACTATATATTTGAGAGCAGTTGTTGACTGAGAACATAGATGTGCTCAGTAACTTCAGTGCGAAGAAAAATTAAATCATCTGTTAGAGCACCTATTATGTGCTAGGCACTGTTCTCATTGCCATACATGTATTAGTTTATAGGATATTGAGACCCAGAGAAATTTAGTAACAGGACCAAGTAACTTGACTAAGCAAGCAATACAGTTGGATTTGGACTGCCTGCCTTAAAGCCAATGTTCTTTCCTCAGTGCTGGAAAATTATCAGAGGTAGGGCAGGTGGGAGGAGTGGAAACACTTTACAACAAAGGCAAGCAGTGTTTTCAGAGTAAAGGCCAGTTTGGAACCATGGCTTCTACTTTTCACTATGGATTCCAGATATGTCTGGGAAGTGTTTTGGGAGAGGAAGTGGTAAGTTCATGCTCTTAGTAATTTTTAATGACTGAATGAAGAGTTGATAAAGTGGGGGGAACTAAAGAGAATTAAGCAAAAAGAGAGGAAAGAGTTATAAGATAATTTTGCTTAGTAAATGTGTATCAGATTAGAGTAAAGGGAATGCTAGTGTTCATTGAGCACCGGGAGAATGCCAGTTGTAGAGATTTGTCATCTCTTTATCAATTCTCTTAGCAAACCTATAAAGTAAGTATTATTTTCTCCATTTGCACGTGGTTAAGGTCCCATATACATTTTAGCCTTAAAAGAGGTTAAACATCTTGTTCAAGGTCATGTAGACAGAACCTGATGGAACTTGGGTTCAAACCCAGCTATATATGACTCTATTTCATGAGGAATGGAGATAATCTCATTTGTAGTGTCAGATATCTCAGTGCAGCTGCAATATGAATAAATTGTCATGGTGAATTAACAAGGTGTTATACAGAGCCAAAATCAGTCCAACCAGGTGGTTGCTTTGTGCTGGCTCAGTTGGTAACTGGTATTTTCATAATTTTAGAGGGAGAAGGAATGTAATATAGTTATGATCTCTTTTCTTGGGAACCCTGCCTGTTGCTCTAAAATTGAGAGAATATACCAATCAAACATGACATAAAAATTGTTTAACAACCTATAAGGTACAAACATTGACCAATTAGATGAACGCTGGCTGTAAACATCTGGAGAGACTGCATGGTGTACTCTAGCCCAGTATCAGTGTGTGCAAAGCCTATTGGGCTGGATCTGTATAGAAGTTCCATTATCTGTAAAGCTGAGAAGCAAAGACTTTTTAGCATGGATTGTGTTATAGAATTATTCTACCAGCAGATTAATTTGTTATGTATGCTAAACCAGTTAGCATTTATAGTGAGCATGGCATTTAAGGAAAATGAAAAGAGATGTAGTAGAATAATGTAACTCTCATTTGCATGATGTACCACCTTGCCTGCAACCCAGAAAAATGCCTTACTAGTTTGGTATTTGGTTTCTCATTTATCCATCTGTTTGTTCATTTGCTCATTCATTCATTCTGTGTACTTTTATTTTGAGACTGTTATTTCTGTCAATTGTGAGAAAGATTTTTTCTTCTTTTTTTTCTTTTTAAGCTAAAGAATAGGGATAATCTCATTGTAGTCAGTCTAACTGTGAATTAGTTATTTATTTACATATTGATATATATTAAGCTGTAAGCTGTTTAAGCGTAGGGACCATGTGATTTTTTATCCCTCTGCCCTCCATTGCCTAACACAGTACTTCAGTAAATATTTTGGTGACTAAATGAAAAAACTCAGAATTCAGTCAATCTAACTGTATTCTTTGCAACTCAAGCCCACAGGTTATTGGTTCATGTATTGCTTCAGTCACCATGTAATGAACTCTTAAAACCTGTAAGTGGCTGTTCTAGAGATAGGCAACAGCCCTTAAGGTGACTACAGAAAGAAGAGATTAAATGCCAGGACTCCAGAGTTAGAAGGCCTTTTAAAGGCTGCTCTGATGTGCAGTGTCAAACCATATTGTCCCCCTGGGGTGTAGGGCTGGTGATTAAGATTATTCAGGTTGGGTTGGAGACCACATTGTGTGGAGATCCGAGTCCATAAAACAGCCAATAAAAGTCTCCCCATTTTCCACGGTGAAAAACAAACCAGAGAGTTTTGGAACCTGACGGAGGCAACAGTGTCTTAGGTGTCAGATGAGGGAGCTAAGGATCTGAGGACCAGTGTATCTCATAGCATTGCTGGGAAAAAGGCAAAGTCTCAGTGGTCAAGGCAAACAAAGGGCCTGGGAACACAGTAGGTCAGGGAGCAGAAGAGAGAGTAAGCTTGAGCCTAAGGCAGGTTTTACCTGATTATTGAGCTATATGTTTTAGAATATGACTGAAGCAACTTTTGAGCAGGATTTCTCAACCTTGGTGCTGTTGACATTTTGTCCAGATAATTCTTTGCTGGGGGTGGGGCAGGGCTGTCCTTTGTGTTGTAGGATTGCTGCATCCTTAGCCTGTACTTTCTAGATGCTAAAAAATGTCCTTAGACATTTCTGAGTGTCGTCTGGAAGGCGAAATTGCCCCTGGTTGAGAACCAATGTTTTGGAGGTTTATGAATCAAGTTGACTAAAGAAAGGGTCAGGGGAACAGTGATTATAAGTGATTCTGTAAATGTTACATCTTTTTGTATGAATTCCAAAAAGACTCAAGACTGAAAGTAACCTAATTGTGAACACAGGTTTGCAGAGATGAAATAAATGCCAAGAAGAGAAGTCTTTGCATTTGCAAATGCATGGAAATGTGAACTATTTTAGGTTGTAGTGGAGAAATAGTGTTTGGAGAAAGGAGATTGGAGTGATATAGTTAGCCATAGTTTGGGGAGAACTTTGAAGGTTGGTTAGAAGGTTTAATTAGCCTGGAATCAGGCTTCTATTAGTCTGAAATCAGCCAGGAATAAATGGTAAAAGAGCTCCTGGATTGAAATACTTATTTTTGTTAATTTCAGTTTCCTATTTATTTCATTTTTGAAATAAAATAGGAAAGGGAATCCTTTAAAAAAAATTCAAGTTTTGTTAACTTTTTGATGTTTTATTCTGGTCACTGGGCATCACCTACCTCATATCCGCTGAGTAACTCTAGTATTGTAGCCACTACTGAGAAAAATAGAAATTTCTCTCTCTCTAAAAGAATATGTTATTTATATTTCAGTCTTCACAAATTCATGGTAGCTTCTTCTGGACTTCTCCCACTGTTGCTATTGCATAAATCAATCAGTCCTCCTATAAATTCCCTATTACATTTACCAGAGCAGCTGTTCCAAACCTTTTCCACTTTTCATAAATCCGATTCCTTCTCTGGTCACTCTTAGCAGATAACGTGGTTTTTTATTTAACTGAGATTGCGGAAATTTGGGCATGAGCTTTTTAGAATTTCCTCCTCTGTATTTCTCTACTTCTATTTTTATTTTTTCTCTTTCTCTCCATTTGTGCCCCATAGTAAGAAATGCCCCTCCTCTTTAATAAGACCAACCTCTGCATCTGTGCTCATGATTACACATTCTTCCTTTCTCCTTCAAGGTTTTGTTAATTATCTTTCAATTTTCTGATGTCTTTGAATTTTTATTCTCTCCTCATATCTTTTATTAAAGAAAAATTAAATCATTCCCTGACATTTGTTAAAGAATGGTAAGACACACTTTTTTCAGGACCATAGCTGTAGGTATAGGGACCACTGCAAAGGAGTTTTGCAGTCAGGAAAAGAGATTGGGCTCAACCCCAAATACAACAGGGAAAAGTGGGAATATATAGCAAAGGAGTAGGACAGGGATCAGTGAATGGAAAATTGCTGAGAGGAAACATCAAGGGTAAGGGGAGATTCTGGTTAAGCTGACCTAACAGAATTCTTGCAGATGATAGGCCAGGGTTATCAGACATTATCTGAGGGATGGTGGGGGATGAGGAACCCGATCAGATATTGAGGGTGATCAGGTATTGAGGATGGGGAATTCTGGCTAAACTGACTTAGCAGCATTCTTGCTAAAATTAGACAATACAGAGATGAACATGGAAGCCTAAAAGGCAAGGCCTGGTTGAGAAGAAATACAGAAGAGCCTGAGAAGAGTTTGATCAAGGAGAGACTCTGTCACTCTCCTTCTGTATTCCCTCTTAGGTTTCTCTTTTTCTTAAACAACAAACTGAGAAAAACCCCAAATCTTTCCTTGACCTTGCTCTAATTGTTCAGATTCTGCTTCTCACTCATCTTAGGCTTTTTCTCTTCCTCTTCACCATCAGATTATTTGAAAAAAGAAGAACCTGTGCATACTGCTTTACTAACTACTACTTTACTTTCTGCATTCATAGGCTGTTGAGACATCTCTCAAACTTCACTATCTTCCTAATCACCAAATCATATGGTGCCCTCATCTTTATCTTCTTGTGTTTCTCAGCAGCATTTGATATTATTGACTATCTTTTCTTTCTTAAAACCTTTGTGACTTAATACCCACCCAATTACCCTTCTATTTTTATTATTGCTCCTTCTTTGAACTCTTTGATAGTTTCTTTTGCCTAGTTTAAGCATTTCTAAAGATTATGTTATTGATGTTTTCTTTCTTTACTTAATATTTTATTTCCTTTGATACTTGCAGAAGCCACCTCTGTGTAAGAAGCTTTCTAATTTATTTCTCTCATTCTGCTTTTTTTTTTTTTGGTGGGGAATATTGGCCCTAAGCTAACATCTGTTGCCAATCCTCCTCTTTTTGCTTGAGGAAGATTGTCGCTGAGCTGACATCTGTGCCAGTCTTTCTCTTTTTTATATGTGGGATGCCACCACAGAATGGCTTGTTGAACAGTGTGTAGGTCTCTGCCTGGGATCCAAACCTGTGAACCCCAGCCCGCTGAAGTAGAATGCGTAAACTTAACCACTATGCCACCAGGCTAGCCTCTAATCCTGCTTTTTATCTTGAGCTTATCTTGTGTTTTCAACCATTGTATAGCTCTGTCTTCGTATGGTGTTGTTACTAGAAATTCAGTGTGTCCAAAACCAAATGAAGGGATGAGCCAGCCCTGATGGCCTAGCAGTTAAAGTTTGGCACACTGCTTTGGCGGCCTGGGTTTGGTTCCCAGGCACAGAACCATATCACTTGTCTGTCAGTAGCCGTGCCGTGGTGGTGGCTCATGTAGAAGAACGAGAAGAACTTACAGCTATACCCAACTATGTACTGGGGCTTTGGTGTTGGGGGAAGGAAGAAAAAAATAAAGGAGGAAGATTGGCAACAGATGTTAGCTTAGGGTGAATCTTCCCCTACAAAAAATAAAATAAAATAAACAAACCCAAAACAAAACAAATGAAGGAGACTTCTATTTAAACACAATGGGTAGACCATGTGAACTCCTCATCTTTCCTTCCCAAAATTCTACTGAGATGATAGTAGAGAACTTAAAAAGGTATTATCTTATAAGGACAAAGAAATTGGGAGAGTAGATGAGAAGGTTTAAGAAATTTTTGGAAGATGGAGAATGAAAGGACAAATAGTTTCTGACTGTTCAGGGAGGAAGAAGTTACAACTGCAGTGCTTGTAGAGGCAATACTGATAAGAAGCAAGCCCTTGAGAGGCTCACATTTGGAAGCTCCTGGTACTACAGAAGCTGCAAATAAAATATGGAGCAGAAAATGGACAAGAGCTTTTAGGCCACTCAGATACCCTTCCCTACCTTGGGAAATTGGATGACATTTCCCTTTACCCCCTGAAAGAAGCAGAGAAAATTCAAGGAGAAGAATACTTCCAGAAATTTTTACAAATTTCATTGGAGTAATGAGAAAATTTTAGATCCTTAAAACAAGAACAGATGCTATGAAAAAAACTATCAGATAACAAGAAAGTGGTTTAGACATTTAAAATATAACCAACCTCAAAAAAATTAGAGTTTGAAGATAATATTAGAGAAATCTCCTAAAAGCAGATCAACAACAACAATAAGAAAAACAAAGAAAAAAATTAAGAGGTGGAACATAGGAAAGAAAACAGCATACTCAAGATCTGACTAACAGGAGTTCCACACTTGAATCCATGTACCCAAGCTCTTTGGTGGTAACTTGACACTTACTTTGGACTTGGGTCTGTGACTTAATTTGGCCAATGGGGCAGTAGAAAATTAGACATAAACAGAGGCTTAAAATACATTTTTGCTTCCTGTCTGAAACCTCTGTGATTATCATGAGATCATGCTCTAGCAATCCTCCTAGTGGATGAGACTCATGGAACAGGGCATTGTCTTACCCCATGCCATTTTAATTTGGCTGATGGCCAGCCTACCATAAATATGTGTGTGATGCCCAGGCAAGACCAGAAAGAACTCCCCAAACAAACCTAACTAAGATCAGCAGAACTGCCTAGCTGACTGGTAGAATCCAGAACAATTATAAATGGTTATTGTTCTAAGCCGCTGAGTTTTAGGATGGTTTGTTATGCATCATTATTGTGCCAATAGACAACTGATAGAAATAGAGAATGAGAAAAAGGCCTGAAGGAAATTATGAAAGAAATATTACAGGAAAATTTCCTAGTACTGGAGGATACAAATCTCTACACTGAAAAGTCTCCCCAGGTATCCAGCATAATCAGTGAGAAGAGACTATGAGGCCACATCATTCTGAAATTTAAAAACATTATGGATTAAAATAAAATGTGGAGGGTATATAAAACGAGAGGAAATGTAAAAACAAGTCACATAGAGGTGAATGGAAATCAGAATGGCATCAGACGTTCAACAGCAATGCTGGGTCATAAAAGACAGTGGTGTGATGCTTTCAAAATTATGAGGGAAAATCATTTTCAGCTTAGATTTCTCTATTCAGCCAAACTATCAATTAGATATGAGGCTAGAATAAAGAAGTTCTAGAGCATAGGAGGATTAACATGTATGTCCTATTGTGTCCTTTCATAGAAAGCTTCTGGAGGATGAATTTGCATAAAACGAGGAAATCAATAAAGAGAAGGACATAGGATGCAGGAAACAAAGGAATCAACATACAGGGGCAGAGAAAAGAGGTTCCTTGAAAAGAGCTGTTCACTAGGCTTAGAGAGTAACCAGTCTAGACTGGAGAAGAAGGTTGGAGGACTATGGGAGGGTTTGGGGAGGAACGAAAAAACAATGAAGTATTTGGTATGTTTGAACATTTGGAAAAAATTGACAGTTGATAAATGTGTTCGACTTGGAAAAAATAGTGATAGATAAATGGAAAACTAAGCACATGAAACATGATTTATTATTAACTTCAGAAAGACATTTTATAAGTGTGGAAACAATCACATTACATCATCTGGCTCAGTAATAAAGAATATCTATGTAGTCATAATGATGTTGTAAACACCGACTACTGATTTAAATGTATATTTATATGGCAAGAGAAAAGTGTGTGGACGGGAGGGAGGGGAGTTGGGGGAAGGCTGATGGTGTGAGAGAGCCAAATTCTTAATTACTATAATAGGAATTAAAACTATAATCTTGGAGATTGATCAGTCAACAAATATCCATATAAGCTTCATATTTAGAAACAAACTACTAAAAGAGTTGGAATAGTGGCTTATGAGGTGTGGGGCTTGAGCAAATGTTGGCAAATTTTTTCTGTTAAGGCTAGAAAGTAAATAGTTTAGGTTTTATGGGCCCCGTAGGGTTTTTGCAGTTGTCGGGTGAAAGCAGTCATTGACAATTCATGAATGACTGGACGTGGCTGTGTTCCAATAGAACTTTATTTACAAAAGCAGGTAGTGGACTGGATGTGGCCTGTGGGCCATAGTTTGCTAACTTCTTGACTAGAGGACAAAGGGAGGTAGAACAAGGATAATTTTCTCTTCTTAATTCAGGCTTATTTTTGGATTTCCCTGCCTTTTTTCCCTTAAATGTAGAGTGAATATAGAGTAATTTTCCATATTTCCCCTCACATCAGTCCCCCTTCTTTTTACTGCTGAGATCCTAGTTTAGACTCTTCCCTGGACTGATGCACTAATCTCAACCCCAATATTTGGCTCCCAAAATGTGGGTCCAATTTAATATTTGTTTGTAAAGAGTTGTGCTATAGGTTCTCTGAACTACTTACCATTCTCCAAATATTGACCTGGATTTCCTACCTCTGTGCTTTATGCTGCTTCCCCTGGAATTGTTCTTCTTAACATCTCAGCCTTTCAAAATTGTGTGTATCTTTCCGAGTTCTACCTGAAATAACTGCCTCTCTAAGAAACTTTCCCTAGTTTCTCTTCCCCAGCCTCCAAACCCCCATCCAACTAGCTAACCAGAGATGATTTATCATTCCTTTGGGAGAGATTGAGTTTTGGGCTCAGTCAGTCCTGAATGTGAATCTATACCCTACCATATACTTGCTATATGACCTTGAAAAAAATGTTTTTAACCTGTCTGAGCCTTCATTTTTTTTAATCTATGAATGCTTCATATGGTTCTTTATAGAGTTAAAGTGATTCAATATTGTTTTCTTTCCTTTACTTCACTATTAACACAATGTTACTCAACCTCACATTATAGTCATTTGTGTACTTCTCTTATCCCCTAATTCTCAGTAACTTGAGCTCACATTGTCTTCCTCACATTAAATATCCTGAAGCAGTGCTCAGTAAGTATTGATTTGATTGAATTGAATTAAGAAGGAAATATCTTAGTGTTGATCCTCAGCTGAAGAATTCTGATTTTGTGATATAATTAGAGAAATTTTGTATTCTCCAGTTTGCTTGTTCCCTAATCTTTGTTACATAGTCTATTTTTATTAGTTCACTCCTTTTTTCTCCCACATTGCAAGGGAGGTGCAATGTTGAAGAGAAGAATACAGTGACTTGATTTTTCCTTTGATGGGAACTAAGTCATATGTTTATATTGAGTCAGCTACTCCAGACTCTGAATTCTCAATCAGATGGTCAGCAGCATTTAATTGAATTCCCAGTATGGGCAAAGCTACACTGGGTGCTGTCACTCTAGGGAGGTGTAACCATCTGGAAGAACTTTTTCAAAGACACCAGAATATGAGAATATGTCTCTTTGTACCTAAATTAAAATGATGCTAATTTTGGCAAAGTAAATAGCTGGCATGAATGCTGTCTTTTGCCTCCTTCCTCTCCCCTTTTATCATTCTTTCTTCCAATCTCGAAGAAAAGGCATCTTTCTTTTTTGCTGTGGCTAGGATAGTATTTTTCCTCGATTTCATTCCTTCCTGATCATTGGCAATTTGTGTAATACAAGATTCTGATGTTTAAAATCTTCTTCAAGGTCTTTTAGCCTTTGGATACTTTTCTAACTTTAAATATGTAAATGTGATAGGCACAAACCGAAAATGCCCCCCCTAAGATTTCCTGACATAATCCTTAGGGCTGTGGATATGATAGGTGTTACTCCCTTGATTATGTTAGGTTACACAGCAAAAGGGATTTTGAGATATAATTAAGGTTACTAGTCAGTTGACCTTAAGATAGGAAGATTATCTAGATAGACTTAATATAGTTACATGAGTCCTTTAAAAGCAGAGTCTTCTTCAGCTGGTAGTAGAAGGGGAAGCCAGAGATTCAGAACATGAAAAGGATTCATTGCATTGTTGCTGGCTGGAAGATTGAGGGGTATATATTCAAGAGCTGGAGAGCAGTGTCTGGGAGTTGAGGGCAACCTCCAACCAATAGCCAGCACCTCAGTCGTATAGCTGCATGGAACTAAATTCTGCCAACAACCCAAGTTAGCAAGGAGGTGGATGGATCCTTCTCCAGAGCCTCCAGATAAGAGCCCAGCCCAGTCGACCCCTGAATTTTGCCCTTTTGCGATCATAAGCAGAGAACCCAGCTAAGCCGATGTGGTCTTCTGACCTACAAAACAGAGATAATGTTTGGGGTAATTTGTTACATAGCAGTAGAAAATGAATATAGCGCAGGTCCTCCCTATTAAGAAATGAGTTCCATTTCCTGCCCCCTAGTTGTTGCCCTATTTCTTGCTTCTTTTCATTGTTAAACTTCTAAACTAAATTATCTAGACTGTTTCAATTTACGTGCAACTTACTCTTTTCTGAATTCCTGTGCCACTGTCTGTATAGAGTCCAAAAATGACTTTCTGATGAACTAGCCACCTCTTCCTTACCAAGCCTAAGGACTTCTCCATTCTCATTTTCTTTGGTGTTTTGTATTGTGCTTGTTTTCTTTCTTGAAATTCTTTCTTTTTCTTTCTTTCTTTCTTTCTCTCTCTCTTTTTTTTTTTTTTTTTTTTTTAATACGATATGATCCTGCTTGCCCTTCTCCTTTCTTTCTTCTGTCTCCTCTGTTTTCTTCACAAATCTTGCTGAGCGGTATTGGAATTGAATTCAGGAGCTATTGCAAGGAACCAGCAGAGGTAAATAAAGAAACAGATTTTGAAGAAAATAGTTGGGGCAGTCCCCAACTGGACATTTTTGTTAGCATAAGGCTCTTGCTAAAAAGCCGGATGTGCTCCTTGGTCATTTACCTGTAGATATTGTTTAGGTGTTGCATCAGTTACCTATTACCATAATAATGCTTCCTAACATAACTGCCCCCAAACTCAGTGGCTTAAAAACGTAATCATTTATTATCATTCATGTATCTGCTGATTTAGGTTGGGCTCGGTAGGGTGGTTTAGGCTTGGTGGCTAGGTGGCTTTATTTTATATTGCAGGTTGTTGCAGTATGGGTTGGCTGTGCTAGTAGTATTCCATGTATTTCTATCCTTCTTGGTGGGGTGGTCTAACTATAGCATGATCTTCTCAAGCCCATGGGTGCAAGAGGGCAAGTGGAAACATGGCAGGGCTTTTTACGGTCTGGTCTTGGAACTGGCACACACTGTCACCTCTACCTCATTCTTTTAGCCAAAGCAAGTCACATGGCCAAACCACAAACCATGGGGTGGGAGAATATACACTGCTATGGACTGAATCCTGTCCCCCTCAAATTCATACATTAAAGCCCTAACCCCCAAAGTGATGGTGTTTCGAGATGGGGGCCCTTTGGGACATAATTAGGTTTAGATGAGGTCATAAAGGTGGGACTCTCATAATGGGGTTAGTGCCTTTATAAGAAGAGGTACCGGAGAGCTTTCTCCCTCTCTCTGTCTCTGGCCATGTGAAGACACAGCCAGAAGGTGGCCGTCTGCAAGCCAGGAAGAGAGCTCTCACCAAGACCTGACGATGCTGGAACCCTGACCTTGGAATTCTAGTCTCCACAACTGAGAAAAGAAATTTCTATTTCTTAAGCCACCTAGTCCATGATATTTAGTTTTGGTAGCCCAAGTTCCATCTCGTTAAGAGGTGGAACTCCAAATTACATATCTGATAAAGGTCATTGATATAGGGGTAGATGGAGAGTTGGGGCAAATAATGCAATCTATCACAGGCATTGAGTAGTATCTCATAATCTCTCCTCTTCTCCCCACTCAGAGTAAGCATATCTACTCTATATAACGTTTTTTTGTTTTTTGTTTTGGTTATTTTGCCTGTGTTCTGTATTAATCATTACAGGTTAGGTTATCATGCCATAACAAAATATATCAACTGTCTCAGTGACTTAATACAACCAGAGTTTATTTATCTCTTGTGCAAATTTACTGTGGATCTGGGTTCTCTGCAGTAGCTTCCCTCCAGGTGTTGGTTCAGCATCCACAGTGTATCTGTCTATGACACCTCCATGGTAACAAGTGATTACCATGGCAGGATTGGAGGGCTGAATAGCAGCAATTAAATGTTTGGGTTCCGAAGTGACACATTATCATTCCTGTGTACCGAGAAGTAGGGGAGAATCATTCATTGGTGAACACTAGTTACAACTTCTACTGTCATCACTCTAAGGCCTCGCTCAGTTTCTTTTCCTGGGCTTCATTTCCTCCTTCAGTGGGGAAGGTGAGTTAGTTGGCTTTCTGCTCAGACATTCTGTAGTAACATAATGGCAGCAGTCTTTGCCTTCCTGCCTTGGTGCTCTAGATCAAGTGCCCATGACCTCCCCAAAGTCACCTTACTTTATAAGAAGCATTTGTGGGGCATCTCTGATCAACTGCCTAGCAGACCTGGCTCATGCTATAATGAGACAATTGCTTCTGTTAAATGATGGCTTATTTATTTTTCCTATCTCCAGCTCCTAGCGGTGTCTGGTAGATACATGGTAGGTGCTCAAAAGATGTTGGTTGAATGAATGACTGATTGCCCTATTGATTTTATCTGTGTAATATCCCTGTGGCTATTATTATTATTATTTTTTTTACTTTTCATTCCGACTGCTTTTATTCTAGCTCAGGTCCTTGTTATCTTTGATCTGGACTCCTGTAATGATCTCCTGATTGCCTTCATTGTCTCTTTTTTTTATAATCTACTGTGTGTATTGCTTTTAGATGTACTCTCTAAAGCACAGACCTAGTTATGTCACTGTATTCCTTAAAAACTTCAGTGACTCCTTATTACCAACCAAATAAAATAAAAATTCCTCAGTTTGATTTTCAAGGTCTTCTGTGATTTGGCTCTAAATAATCTTTTGATCTTCATGTCCCTTTCTTCTTTATTTTACAGGCAAATTGTTACTTTCCTGCCTCTGTTTGTTGTTCGTTTATTTAACAAGTATCTCCTGAATGTCTGCTCTATACTAGATACTCTGCTAGGTGCTGGAGAGACAATTGAAAAAGTGATAGTCTCAGCCCTTTCAGAACTTATAGTCTAGTCAGGAAGAGAGGCATTGAATAAATAATTATACATTTAGTCATTTCAATACAGTTATGAAGGCATAGGCTGTTCCCTTTTTTGAAATGAAACCCACCATAGTGCTGTGTATTCTAATGCTGTCTGTCTTTTAAAACCCAACTCAAATGCCCCTTCCTCGATGATTCTTTTCCTTATCTCAGCTGGAAGTCCTTCTTCAAGAGCTGGTTCCACTTTGTCTCCTATCTTCTCATGACTCACCTCACTTTTTGCTTTGTATTATTATGTGTGAATGTTTTTTCTCTTACAGGCTATTTAAATCATTAGTGTGAAATTTGAACCATTTTCAAGTCATTCTTGAATATCTTGGTATATTTCTCATACCAACTTGCGTGCATTAAATAAGTTGGATTGTGGATCAATAGTTTCAAGTTTTTATTCTAAGTATCACTTTTTTTTGAATTATTAAACTTATTGGGAGAAATCTAGTAGTTAGTATAAAGAATTTAGATTCCAATTAAGTTTTTCAGTAATCGGCTTATAACTTTAGGGTAATTACTGAATTTTAAATAAATAGTTTTTTTAAGTTTTCTTTCATTTACTACATTATCTTATTTAATCTCCACAACAGGCCTATGAAGTAGATTTGGGAATCTCTATTAATGTAGATTGCCAGGGTGTGGAGAAGACAGAGGAATATGATCTAAATATAAAATATAAAAAGAAAATATGAGTAGTCTTTATTGAGATACAGTTCTTGAGTTTATCAGTTTGGCCAAATTTGTCTGCTAGCTTTTTCTTCTACATTTTAGTAATCCAAATCTAATTTTAGTTTCTTTATAGTATCCTGCTGATTTTATCTCATGGAATCAAGGAGAGTTCATGCATTTATTTAGTGATATTAGCAATAATTGTGGTAATAATCCAGTATGCTTTAAATCTTTGTGCTTGTAGTGGTTATGCAATTTTGACAACCTATGCTACCTCTTCTATTCTCTGTTTTGATTCCTGGTGGCACAGTGGTTAAGTTCACGCATTCCACCTCAGCGGCCTGGGGTTCACTGGTTCAGATTCCAGGTGCGGACTTATGCACCGCTTGTCAAGCTATGGTGTGGTAGGCGTCTCACATATGAAGTAGAGGAAGATGGGCATTGATGATAGCTCAGGCCAGTCTTCCTCAGCATAAAGAGGAGGATTGGTGGCAGATGTTTGCTCAGGGCTAATCTTCCTCCAAAAAAAAAAAAGCTATCAGACAATGGGAAGCATTGTTATGCCTGTGTCAAAGGGCATTGGTTTTCTGCATGGAACTGACTTCTGCAAGGCTGAAGCCTACTACTTTGATCTCATTAGCAGTATATGTTTACCACTCATCTAATCTGACTATGTAAATGGGCCAGATATAGTTCACATGTCTTCACTCTTTTACATAACTCCAGGGTATGTATTTTAGGTGTTGAGTCTCAAACAGATAACTAAAGTATAGTTATATTTTGATGTGTGTTTATAAAATTCAAGCCTATAAGATTATTTTAGTAAATTTGATAGGGCAGCAACATAAATGACAAAAAGTACTTTTCTTAAAAGCCTGTTTACTTTCAGCTTAATGCAAATGTTTAGGTATTTTGTGTACCAACTGAAGTTGGCACTAAAGCAGTTATTAGTTTGTTGCTGATCCCTGCACACCTCCATTTCAGCTCTCCTGGTATTTAATATCACTAAAGACCAAAGGAGGTTCAATGAGAATTTTTTTCTTGCTGTTTTTATGTAAGTTATGGCACTTTGGCTCTCTGTACTGTTTCTGTGCCATTAGAATGGTAAACTGTTTTGCAGGATATTTAAATAATTTTTAATGAGGTATAGCATATGGTGAAGTACACAAATCTTGTGGACAACTCATTGAACCCAAATCAAGATGGAGAACATTTCCAGTATCCAAGAAAGCTGCCTTACGCCCTTTCCGAGTCATGGGCAACCCTCGAGAGGTAACTACTATTGTGACATCTATCTTCATGTTAGTTTGACTTTGATTTTGAAATTCATAGAAATGGAGTGGAATCATATACTAACTAGTCTTTTTTTTTTTTTTAGCTTAACTCATTTTACTTTTGAGATTCATGCATGCTGTTGCAAATAGCCGTAGTTCTTTTTAGTTGTTATGTAGTTTTATGGAATAAATATACAACAACTTATTTATCCATTCTACTGTTAGTGAACAATGGGGTTGATTCTGGTTTTTGGCTATTATGAATAGCGCTCCTATGAACATTCAAGCACATGTCTTTTGGGGGGTGTGTGTGTGTGTGTATGTATGTATGCATGCATTTCTGTTTGTTATAAATGTAGAAGTGGAATTTCTGGGTTATAGAGTAGGTGTAGTTTTAGTTTTACTAAATATTGCCAAATAGTTTTCCAGAAAGTTTGTACAAATTTACACTCTCATCAGCAATGTACGAAAGTGTCAGTGCTCCACATCCTTGGCAACACTTGATATTGTCAATGTTTTGAATTTTAGTTATTCTGGTGGATGTGCCCTTATAGCTCATTGTGTTTTAATTTGCGTTTCCGTGATAAGTGATGTTGTTGAGCACCTTTTCAAATGCTTATTGGCCATTTGGATATCCTCTTTTATGAAGTGCCTGTAATGTCTCTTTCAGTTATTTGTTACTGCTTAAACCAACAAGAATTTATTATTTTTCACAATTATATGCATTGACTGGGAGGTTCTTCTCCTGGTTTTGTCGGGGCTCGCTTATGCAGCTGCGTACAGCTAGGGGAGTCTCTTGGCCTAGAAGGCCCAACGTGGCCTCACTCACTTGTCTGTTAGTTGGTGTGGCTGTGGTTGGGGCACCTCAGTTTTCTTCCCTATGGCCTCCCATACTCCAGTAAACTAGTAGGGCTTCCATACACAGCAGTCTCAAGGCAGTGTTCCAAGAGGGTAAAAGTAGAACCTGCAAGATCTCTTAAGACCTAGCCTTGAAGTTACATAACATCACTTCTGCCACATTATTTTGATCAAAGTAAGTTATAACCAGCCCAGAGTCAAAGAATGGGGGAAATAGACTCCACCTCTTAATTGGAGGAACAGATACATCATATTGCAAAAGAGTGTACATACTAGCATAGGAAGAATTTGTAGCTATATTTTACAACCTCCCACAAAATGTTTTGCCTATTTTTTATTGAGTGCTTTATGGATTTATAGGAGCTCTTTGTGTATTCTGGATACTGGTCTTTTGACAAATATATGTATTGTGAATATCTGCTACCTATCTGTAGTTTGGTTTTCTGTTTTTTTTAATGATGTCTTTTGATGTATAGAAGTTTTTAATGAAATCCAATTTGCCAGCCTTTTCTCTCATGATAGTACTTTTGTGTTCTGTTTTGCCAGGGCTTTAGTAATTCATTTTAAATATTAGTGTTTCTAGGGTGAGAAAAAGAATGTTATTATCTACAATAAAGCTGTTTACTCTCTCTCTTCCATCATTTATTCATTTAGCAAACTGTTGTGGGGTATTCATCAGGAAGTCAAGTACTTTTAAAATGTATATTTAAAAGAAAATTAAAGAGTGACGTTAGCATCATGGCAGAGTGAGCTCTTCCCTCAAACCCTCCCTTCTAAAATACAACCAAAAGGACATTCAAACACCAACAGAGGACATAACACACAACACAGGAGATACTAGGGAGACCCATGCAGCCATATGCTGGAAGGTGGTGGTGGGACTGGATCCTTTGGAGGAAATTGAAGCTGATCAGCAGGAGCTCTGCAGAGAGAGAGGGGCCATGGCTTGGGGAGATGAGCAGCTGAGGAGAGGCACCCCATCCCAATCTGATGCTCCAGCCCCATGTTCACCGGGAAAGTGGTGCAGCGAGAGAGGGCCTGGCTAGGGGAGGTGCACAGCTGGGGAGAGGTGCCCCATTCCCATCCGGCACTCCAGCCCTGCTCCACCCCACATTCGCCAGGTGAGTGGCGCAGAGAGAGAGGGGCTGGCTCGGGGAGGTGCACAGCTGAGGAGAGGCTCTGTGGTCCTGCCTGGTGCTCCAGTCCTGCACTCCAGCCCCATGATTGGTGGGAGTACGGCACGGAGAGAGAAACGGTGGCTGGTGGAGCCCCGTGAGCACCCAGAGCACCACACAGTGTGAGAAGCAGTAGCTGGGGGAGGCAGACAGGTATAATAAAGTGCCCCTTCCCCCCCCCCTCCCCCAGCACTCCAGTCCTCTGATGACCCAGAGCTCCACACAGAGAAAGAAGCCAAGGCTGGGGGAAGCACAGGGGAAGGAGAGAACCCCTCCCCCTGCCCAGTGTTCCAGATCTGCCATTGGCCAGAGTGTCACACAGTGAGAAAAGCAGTCAGTGGCCAGAGCTGGGGAGCCGTGGATTGTGCCAGGCCCAGAATAAACAGCTCCTGATCCTCTCCCAGTGGAGGCATGTGGCAGCAGTGACCAGATAATAACACCATGCGGAGGCAGAAATCAACAGTGTCAAGCAGTATGAGAAAGTGTATTAAATCTCCAGACCAGAAGGAAAATTACAAGTATCCAGAAACCAGCCCTGAAGACACAGAAATCTATAACCTAAATGACAAAGAATTAAAAATAACTATCATAAAAAAACTCAACAAGTTACAAGAAAACACAGAAAGGCAAATTAACGAATTCAGGAGCTTCTTCACAAAAGAGATTGAAACTTTAAAGAGGAACCAATCAGAATTGTTGGGGATGAAAAACACAATGGATGAGATTAAAAAAATCTGGACTCTCTAAACAACAAAACTGACAATATGAAAGACTGGATTAGCAATTTAGAAGACAATACTATAGAAATGCTTCAGAGGGAGGAGAAGAGAGAACCAAGACTAAAACGAAGAGGCTCTCAAAGAAATACCTGACTCAACTAGGAAATGCAACATAAGGCTTATAGATATTCAAGAGGGGGAAGAGAAGGAGAATGGAGCAGAAACCTTGTTCAAGGAAATAATAGCAGAGAATTTCCCAAACCTGGGTAAGTAGATGGAAATCCGTATGAAAGGGACCACCAGAACTCCCGACTATGTTAATGTAAAAAGACCTACTGCAAGGCATATAATAGTAAAGCTGGCAAAAGTCAATGACAAAGAAAAAATATTAAGGACAGCAAGGCAGAATGAAATACCTTGCAAAGGAACCCCTATCAGACTTTCAGCAGATTTCTCAGCAGAAACCTTACAAGCTAGGAGAGAGTGGAGTGATATATTCAAAATCCTGAAAGACAAACTCTTTCAGCCAAGAATACTGTATGCAGTGAAAATCTCCTTCAGATATGACGGAAAAATAAAAACTTTCCAAGATAAACAAAAGCTAAGGGAATTCATCGCCACAAGACCCTCACCAACAAGAAATCCTCAAGAAGGCCCTCATACTTGGAAGGTAAAAAAACAAAACAAAACAAAACAGGAAAGGGGCTACAAAGCTCTGAGCAATGAGATGAATAGGTAGGAAATAATCAGAAAACAGCAGTTTTCTATCTGATCATGTTGGTAAACACTTAATTCTTACATCAAAGATAAAGAAAAGGAAAACACCAAAGTAAAAATTATGTCATCACCTTAACTGCAAACTTGCAACACAAGATGGAATAAGATACAACAAAAATAACTTAGAAGGGTAAGAGGAAAGGGATGGAATCAGTATAGTCTAAGGAAATAAGAGGCAATCAGAAAATGGACTATCTCATCTATGAGACTTTTTCTGTGAGCCTAATGGTAACCACTAAACAAATAATCTGAACAGAGACATATACGATAAATAAGGAGAAAAATGAAGAAAGCCAACATACAAAACTACCTAATCAAATTGGTAGCCCGATATACATGGGACGAAAAATGGATATGCAGAAGAACTGGAAAATGTATGAGAAGATGGTAGTATTAAGCCCTCATATATCAATAATCACTGTAAGTGTAAATGGGCTGAATTCTCCAATCAAAAGACAGAGTGGCAGGATGGATTAAAGAACAAGACCCAACAACATGCTGTCTCCAGGAAACCCATCTCAGCTCTAAAGACATACATAGGCTCAGAGTGAAGGGAGGGAAGATGATACTCCAAGCTAATGGCAAACAAAAGAAAGCAGGTGTTGCCATACTTATATCAGACAAAGTAGACTTCAAGATAAAAAAGGTAAAGAGAAACATAGAGGGGCAGTATATAAACATAAAAGGGACTCTCTACCAAAAAGACATAACACTTTAAACATATATGCACCCAACACAGGAGCACCGAAGTACATAAAGCAACTGTTAACAAACCTAAAAGGAGATATTACCAACAACACAGTAATAGTAGGAGACCTAAATACCCCACTTACTTCAATGGGTAGATCATCCAGACCAAAAGTCAACAAGGAGATAGTGGAATTAAATGAAAAACTAGACCAGATGAACTTAATAGACATATATATAGAGTACTCCATCGAAAAACAGCAGAGTATACATTCTTCTCAAGCACACATGGCACATTCTCAAGGATAGACCATATATTGAGGCAAACCTCAATAAATTTAAGAAGACTGAAATCAAATCTATCTTCTCTGACCATTATGCTATGAAACTAGAAATCAGCTACAAGAAAAAAGCAGGGAAAGGAACAAAAATGTGGAGACTAAGCAACATGCTACTGAACAACCAATGGGTAGTCAAAGAAATAAAAGGGGAAATCAAGAAATATTTGGAGATAAATGAGAATGAAAACACACTATACCCAGTCATATGGGATGCAGCAAAAGCTGTCCTAAGAGGGCAATTTATAGTAATACAGGCCCATGTTATCACACAAGAAAAAGCTCAAATAGACAATCTTAAACTACAACTAACAGAATTAGAAAAAGAACAAACAAAGCCCAAACTCAGCAGAAGGAGGGAAATAATAAAAATTAGAGCAGAAATACATGAAATTGAAACAAAAGAGACTATATAAAGGATCAGTGAAACAAGGAGTTGGTTCTTTGAGAAGATAAACAAAATTGACAAACCCTTAGCTAGACTCACTAAGAAGAAAAGAGAGAAGACTCAAATAAAATTAGAGGTGAAAGAGGAGAAATTACAACGGATACCACAGAAATACAAAAGATTACAGGAGAATATTATGAGAAACTATATGCCAAGAAACTGGACATTCTAGAGGAAATGGGTAAATTCTTAGACTCTTACAACCTCCCAAAACTGAATCAAGAAGAAATAGAGTATCTGAATAGACCAATCACAAGTAAAGAGATTGAAACAGTAATCAAAAACCTCCCCCAAAATAAAAGCCCTGGACCAGACGGCTTCTCAGGAGAATTCTACCAAACATTCAAAGATTTATTACCTATTCTTCTCAAACTATTCCAAAAAATTGAGTAAGATGGAAATGTTCCTAACACATTCTACAAGGCCAACATCAACCTAATATGAAAGCCAGATAAGGACAACACAAAGAAGCAAAATTATAGACCAATATTGATGAATATAGATGCAAAAATCCTCAACAAAATATTGGCAAACTGAATACAGCAATAAATTAAAAAGATCATACACCATGATCAAGTGGGATTCATACCAGGGACACAGGGAAGGTTCAACATCCACAAATGAATCAATGTGATACAGCACATTAACAAAATGGGGAACAAAAACTACAGTGGTAATTTTCAGAGATGCAGAGAAAGCATTTGACAAGATCCAACATCCAATCATGATAATAACTCTCAATAAAATGGGTATAGAAGGAAAGTACCTCAATGTGATAAAGGCCGTATTGACAAACTCTCAGCCAACATCATACTCAATGGGGAAAAACTGAAAGCCATCCCTCTGACAACAGGAACAAGACAAGGATATCCACTCTTGTCACTCTTATTCAACATAGTACTAGAGATTTTGGCCAGAGCAATTAGGCATGAAAAAGAAAGAAAAGGAATCCAATTAGGCACTGAAGAAGTGAAACCCTGGCTGTTTGCAGACAACATGATCTTATATATAGAAAACCCTAAAGAATCCATTGGAAAAATATTAGAAATAATCAACAACTATAGCAAAGTTGCAGGGTACAAAGTCAACTTACAAAAATCAGTAGCATTTCTATACTATAATAATGTACTAACACAACAAGAACTTAAGAGTACAATCCTATTTACAATGGCAACAAAAAGAATAAAATATCTAGGAATAAATTTAAGGAGGTGAAAGACCTATACAAAGAAAACTCTAAGACATTACTTAAAGAAATTGATAATGACATAAAGCAGTGGAGAGATATTCCATGCACATGGATTGGAAGAATAAACATAGTTAAAATGTTTGTACTACCTAAAGCAATCTACAGATTCAACACAATCCAAATCCCAATCCCAGTGGCATTCTTCACAGAAATAGAGCGAAGAATCTTAAAATTCATATGGGGCAACAAAAGACCTCGAATAGCCAAAGCAATTTTGGGAAACAAGAACAAAGCTGGTGGCATCAGAATCCCTTACTTCAAAATATGTTACAAAGTGATAGTAGTCAAAACACCGTGGTGCTAGTACAAGAAGAGACACACAGATCAATGGACAGAATTGAAAGCCCAGAAATAAAACCACCCATCTATGGACAGCCAATCTTTGACAAAGGGGCCAAGAACATACAGTGGAGAAAGGAATTCAATAAATGGCGCTGGGAAAATTGGACAGCCACATGCAAAGGAATGGAAGTAGACCATTATCTTTCCCCACGCACAAAAATAAACTCAAAATGGACAAAAGACTTGAAGGTAAGACCCGAAACCATAAAACTCCTGGAAGAGCATATAGGAAATACACTCTTTGACATCAGACTTAAAAGGATCTTTTCAAATACTATGTCTACTCAGACAAGGGAAACAAAAGAAAAAAATAAACAAGTGGGACTTCATCAGACTAAAGAGCTTCTGTAAGGCAAAGGAAACCAAGATCAAAATATAAAAAAAAGCCACCAACTGGGAGAAAATATTTGCAAATCATATATCTGATAAGGGGTTAATCTCCATAATATATGAAGAAATCATACAAATCAACTACAAAAAAAAGAAACAACCCAATCAAAAAGTGGGCAGAAGATATGATCAGACATTTTTCCAAGGAAGTTGTACAGATGGCCAATGGGCACATGAAAAGATGTTCAACATCACTAATCATCAGGGAAGTACAAATCCAAACTACAATTAGATGTCATCTTATGACTGTTAGAATGGCTATAATCAACTAGACAAAAAACAACACATGTTGGATAGGTTGTGGAGAAAAGGGAACCCTCATCCCCTGCTGGCAGGAATGCAAACTGGTGCAGCCATTGTGGAAAACAGTATGGAGATTTCTCAAAAAATTAAAAATAGAAATACCATATGATCCAGCTATCTCACTCCTGGATATTTACCCAAAGAACTTGAAATCAACAATTCAGAGAGACTTATGCACCCCTATATTCATTGCAGCATTATTCACAATAGCCAAGACGTGGAAGCAACTCAAGTGTCCATCGACTGATAATTGGATAAAGATGATGTGGTATATATATACAATGGAATACTACTCTGCCATAAAAAGATGAAATTGTCCCATTTGCAACCACACGGATGCACCTTGAGGGCCTCATGTTCAGCAAAATAAGCTAGACAGACAAAGACAAACACCATATGATTTTACTCTTATGTGGACCATAGACATATGATAAAGAGAACAAATTAGTGGTTACTGGGGGAAGAGGGGTGGAGGGTGGGCACAAGTGGTGAAGGGGCATACTTATATGGCATATGAGAAATAATAATGTACAACTGACATCTCACTATGTTATAAGCTGTTATGACCACAATAAAAAAAATAAAAAACTCATTAAAGGACTATTTCATACACTTAAAAAAAAGTTGTTTGTTAGTTTCATGACCTTTAATGAAAATTAGTATGTTTGGAGCAGGTTTTGAGTTGATTACCATGTTCTGGGAGGTAGACCTAGTGTAAATAGTAGATCTCAAAACAAATTTTAATCTAAGATATTTTCAAATTGCTTTGAACAAGTATAGAACTAGACTTAGAAACAAAATTCTGTGCCTATGGGAACTGGGCATTAGCTAGTCTTTAAATTTTACATATCCTTTAAATTTTAAAGTTTAATCCTTTTAAAATAAATTTTCCTGTCTTGATTCTGTGCCAGTCATCTCATTGAAATTCTTCCTTTCCTCATTCTCTTACAGTGTATTGTTTTACCTATATTACTATCTTTTTCTATTCTGTCTTGTTATTAGAGTTATTTTTTTTCCCCTAAGAGATTGTTATTCATTCAATACTTAACAAAACTGTGTGAGTGCTTACTGTGTGCCCTGAGTATTGGCATCATGTTGGTCAATAAGATTGATGTGATTCCTACCTGTAGAGGATGTAGAGCCTACTGAGAGATAGTGTAATTAAATATGTAGCGTAGCAAGTACTGTGATAGGGAGAGTGAAGAATGCTTTAGGAACTTAGAATGGGCTCCTACCCCATACTTGGGTATTAAAAGGAAAACTTTTTGGAGGAAGTGACATCAAAGCCAAGACCACTAGCTAAGCAACAAGTGGACCAGATCATGCAGGACCATGTAAATGATATCAAAGGAACTTGCCTTTATTCTAAGAATAATGAGAAGCCACTGAAGGAGAGTGACATCATCATTATTGTTTTGCTTGCTATTGTTATATAACAAATTATGTAAAACTTAGAAGATTAAAACAACTGTTTTACATTGCTTATGTTTTTGTAGGTCAGAAATTTGTTACCGGGCAGTAATCTGTCTGCTGGGCAGTCCTCATTTGACATCTCTCAGTCAGTTGCAGTCAGATGTCAGCTGGAGCTAAAGCCATATAAAGGTTCAGGTGGGCTGGATATTGGATCTGGCTCACTCACATGTCTAGTGGTTGATGCTGGCTGTTGGTGGGGCGATCAGCTTTGCTACTGACCAGAACATCTATACGTGGCCTCTCCAGCATGGTGTTTTCAGGGTAGTCAGACTTTTTGCATGATGTCAGGCTTTGCTCAGAGTGAGTGTCTTAAGAGAATCAAACAGAAGCATCATGGCCTTTCCTGACCAGGCCTTGGAGGTTACAATAGTGTCACTTCTGCTGCATTTTATTGTTACAAGCTAGTCACTAAAATTGGGCTGAGTTCAAGGGAAGAGGACATAGACCACACCTCTTGATGGGAGAAGTCTCAAAAAGTTTGCAGACATCTTTTAAAACTATCACAGTCTTTCTTCTGGCCACAAATTAGTTATAATCCTCTCAAATGCAAAACTCCTTCCCTCCCAAGTCCTCCTTCACACCAAAGTCTTATCTGTTTTGGCATGAGCTCAGGATTCAGTCATCTAAATCAACTCCATGTGCACATGATGCTCTTAATGTGCAGTTCCTTAGGTGTTAAGTTCCTCTTGAAATGAAGACTTGTGAACCAAAAAGATAAGTTATTTGCTCCCCACATAGCCTCTACACAATAGCAATGGGGGGATAGGATAGCCACAATAGACACTCCCATTCTAAAAGGGGAGAAATGAGAGGTACATAGCAGTCGCGAGTCCATTGCAATTTTGAAATCCATCAGGGTACATGTTGCCAGTTTCTTGATTAGAGTTCAGTACTGTTTATTAGGAATTGTTTCCCATTGCTCTTAGTTCTGCTATTTGGATTTTTGATTCTGCCTTTTCAATCATTCTTTCTTTTTCTTAAGAAATGGCCTATGTTTATGGTTGGGTAGCTTTCTCAGCCTGCTTCCTGCTTGTTGGAAGGTTGAGTGTCCAAAGGCCTCTTTTCATTTTCTATTTATTCCATCCATTTCAGTTTAAGTTGAGAACACTTTTATTAATACAGTTCCCTTCAAAGTTTTGTGCTCTTTCTCTGGATCTTATTGAGATTTACACCATTAGATAAAAGTCACACCCTCTGCAAGCCAGGTCCATCTTTATCTTCAGTTACTTGTGAAGCTGCTGAGGGACCTGGTCAATGCCACATGTTTTAGATTTTTGTTACATCACTTGTTATACTAAAATTCTGTTCTGCTTCCTATTGCTGCTTACTAGATTACCTGCAACTTAATTGTTTAAAGTAACATTTTGTTTTGCTCACAATATTGTGGGTCAGGTAGTTGCAGTTAGATGTTTGCTGTGGCTGTGGTCATCTGAAGGCTCATTGGGTTGGTTGACCAAGAAGGCATACTCACACGGCTGGTAGCAGATGTTGTTGGGTGGGTGCTCAGCTAGGCTGTTGATTGGAGTGATTCTGTGTGGTCTCTCCAACACGGCAATGTCAGAGTGCTTGGATTTCTTGCGTGGGCCCACAGTGAGTGTCTCAAGAGACTCAGACAGAAGCTGGATGGCCTGTTCTGAACTTGTCTTTGAAATAACACAGTGTCACCTCTGCTACATTCTCATGGTTACAAGCAACTTACTAGATTCAAGGAGAGGTCACATAGATCCTACCTCTCAATGGGAGGAGTATCAAAGAATTTGCAGATGTGTTTTAAAACCCCCACAGTTACCCTAATCATAATGTACATTTATTGAATGATTATAGTGTGTCAGGTATTTTGGTAAGCACTGTACCTGAATTCTTTTATTTATTCCTCACCACAACTTTATGAATTTTTTACCATTTTATAACCATTTTGTAGATAAGGAAGTAAAACTTGGAGAAGTTAAATAACTTGCCCACGATCAAACAGCAAATAAATAATAGAGTCTAGACTCATGCTGAGTTCTCGCTGACCCCAGAGTCCATAGATTTAACCATTGTTAAACTGCAACTTATTATAAGCATAACAGAGTCATGTTTTAGGTAGTTCCTTCCCTGAAGCAGGGAGACTAGTTAGGAAGCTATTACTACCATCAGGTACTTGTTTTATCTATTTATACACAAGGTAAGCAATAGAAGGAGTGGAAAGGTAGGAGTATGAAGGGTGTGTATTATTAAATATTGGCGGGAAAATATAACATTTTTAGATCAGATAGAATTTCTGTGAGTCTAATGATTTTAAATAGCTGTTTGTTGTTGGTTAAAATTACCATCCATCTTCGCTCTTTATCATTTGTCCTCTACCGTAATGTCTTAGTTTGTTCATTCAGGGAATCACACAATCCCTAGGTCTGCTGTATAGCTAGTATATGCTCTTGGCAATTTAAAAGCAGAATAAAATCTATTAGGTTTCTTCTCTTTTCTGCGAAAGGCAAATTTTTCACTACTTAATTAGACTTGAGAAAGATTTGAGGTGTGGGGTCCTCAGAGGTTTCCTGTCAGGGGTTGACTAATTGTGGCCTGTGGTCCAAATCCAGCCTGTAGCTTGCTTTTTGTAAATAAAGTTTTACTGGAACACATTCATACCCATTCATTTACACATTGTCTAAGGCTGCTTTCACACCACGATGTTGAATAACTCTAGCAGAATCCATATGGCCTGCAAAGCCTAAAGTACTTATTATCTGGCACTTTACAGAAACTTTGTAGACTCCTGTTCTATATAATGCGAGACCTATTTAACTCATTCTGTTGAATATGTGAGACGCTTTGTGTACGTCAGGGCACAGTTATGAGGCAGATTGGCCACCCATGTTATTGTATGTCTTAGTAGCAGAAATCAATGATTAAGTCAATTATAAGTGCTTATCACAGGTATAAAAAAGCAGAGGTCCCAAGGCCTCTTGAAAGGATTCCAGCAAATATGGTAGAGCATCCATTTTAGGATGAGGCCAGTTACTCTACTTGCTTTGTACTGTGGACTGGATATTCATGCGTTTGATTCATCAGATTATTACTCATAACTAGAAGTAGTAGATGAGAGACCAGTATGTGACTCTTGCTCCTCACTGAGGCAAGAATAGATATCTGTAGGTTATCCTTTATTTCTTCTGCATTGTTTTCTTCCCCAAAGGCCTTAGAAGTATTTTTATTTTCTTTTTTTATTTTTTGGCCCAAAATATGCTGGTTTTTCACATTGTTAAATTTAGTGCCTCATCGTATCGGGAGATATATCGGTTTACATTAGCATGTGTTTCATTTATTCTCACGCCCTATTTAGGACATTGTTGTTCAAGCCATATGACTGACCCAGATGTTCACAAATAGGGCATTAGAGAGAGTGACCTGGAGGCACTAAGGGAGTGTAGATCAACTTATGCTTTGCACAGTCATCTCTGGTCGTGTTTTCAAGCTTTATTTAGACTAAATGTATATTCTTTCTGGTTATTTTGCTTTTATTCCCTGCAGTTTTGAAGATGTGAGTATGCATTTACTAATGTTACGGGGATGATTTTCTCTGACAGCTGTGAATATTTTATCTACCTAGAGTGTCAATGAAAGTACTTCTTTAAACTGTTAATGAGTTGCAAAAAGCCTTTTTTTATTGTGTGTAATTAAAGAAAATTGAAATAACTCTCTTTTAAATATGCAGTAGAAGTTAATTTTATTAGTCGCTCATTCAGAAATAGGTTATTGATTCACTTTTCCTATGCATAGAAAAATTAAATGAAATAATGTAGTGCATCTCCTTTTACAAAGGGAAAAACCACATTGCTCTAAGCATATATTTTGTCACACATTTTGTGTTTTATAATAAGCAGCTAACTGATTTTACTCTTTAAAAAGTGAGCATTGAATAAGTACGGTGACAGTTGAGTATTTTTTCTGCTTCTCACTGTTGAATAATAAAAAAAAATCTTTTTAATTGTCTGTTTTTAGTTACGTTTATGATCCTGATAAAATTGTGCTAATATATCACTTCCACTCCTTGGAAAACATTTGTGCTACAATGAGCCTGTAATGATGGGACTTCTGGAAAAGTGATGGTAAGAATCTTCACATGGTAGTAGGCTTACTCTGGTTCATTTGTAATGAATGCATGTCCCCAAACAGGGGCTAATTGTCTTTTAAGAAAAAGTGATTTTAAACAAAAAAAAGAGGTAAATATATGAGGTGATAGATGCATTAGTTAACTTGATTGTGGGAATCCTTTTAGAATATAAATGTATATCAAATCATCACAGTTGTACACTTTAAATATATTACAATTTTGTCAGTTATACATCAGTAAAGCTGGAAAAAAAGGTGGCTTTTAGATATGAAAGAAAATAACTGTATTTTACTAGGAGTACATTTTTTTTTGAATAAGCGTTTTTCTTTGAGTAAGTGAGAGTGACAGTTTTCTTCTACACCTTAGCCCTGTCATCTCTACCAGCCTCTGTGGCGCTCCTTGACCTTTCAGATTTTTCCATTCATACTTAATAGGCCCGGTAGCTCACTCTGATCACTTACTCAGGAGATGGAAGCTGCTTGCTCTCTGAGAACAAGCAGCCTATCTTTAGTTTTTGATCCAGTCTGGCCTTTCTGCTAATATTGGCAACAAGTTGGAGCTTGAGTCTTAACAGAAGAGTGTGACTCTGTGACTGATTCTGGTTTTGTCTTGTGTATAGGCTGTTACCAACAGTAATCTGATTGTGTATAGGCTATTAGTAACAGTGATCTGATGTTTAGAATACTTGAGTTTACCTCTTATGATATGTGAGCAACTTGAATAGTATAAGAAGGAAGGTGTATTGGTTATCTATTGTTCTGTAACAATATTACCATAAACTTAGTGGTTTAAAACAACATGGATTTATTGTTTCACAGTTTCTGTGGGCCAGAAGTCTGGGTACAGCTTATCTGAGTTCTCTGCTGAATGTGTCACAAAACTTCAATCAAGGTATTTGCCAGGACATATTTCTTAACTGAGGCTTGACTAGGAAAGAAGCTGTTTCCAAGCTTAGGTTGTTGGCAGAATTTAGTTCCTTGTATTTGTAGGATTGAAGGTTTCAGTTTCTTGCTGGCTATCAGCCAGGGGCCAGCTTCAGCTCCTAGAAGCCTCTTGTAATTCCTGTTTATGTGGTATTTCCACCATGGCCACTTGCTTCCTCAGATGAACAAGGGAGAGAGACTCCATCAAGATGGATGCTACAGGGGGCTTGCCCCATGGCTGAGTGGTTAAAATTTTGCACTCTCTGCTTCAGTGGCCGAGGTTTGTGGGTTTGGATCCCAAGCACGGACCTACCCCACTCATCAGCCATGCTGTGGAGGCATCCCACATACAAAATAGAGGAAGATTGGCACAGATGTTAGCTCAGGGTAAATCTTCCTCACCAAACCAAAGCAAACAAAACAAGATGGGTGCTACAATCTTTACATAACATATCACATAATCACATATAGGTAATCATATACATCCTGTCACCTTTGCCAAATTCTTCTGGTTAGAAACAAGTCACAGGTCCTGCTCACACTCAAAGGAGGGGGTCATACAAGGGTGGGAGCTCTTGGAGTTGGGGATCATGGAGATCACCTAAAGAGTCTGTCTGCCACAGAAGGGAAAGGAAAATTGGGTTGATCCTGCTGTCAGGGTTTTCTTTTCACTTATTATAAATAACTTGAGGGCAGGATTCACGTTTGATTCATGCTATATCTTTTTTTTTTTTGAGGAAGATTAGCCCTGAGCTAACATCTGCTGCCAATACTCCTGTTTTTGCTGAGGAAGACTGGCCCTGAGCTAACATCTGTGCCCACCTTCCTCTACTTTGTATGTGGAATGCCTACCACAGCATGGCTTGCCAAGCGGTTCCATGTCCTCACCTGGGATCAGAGCTGGCGAACCCCAGGCCGCCGAAGCGGAATGTGCAAACTTAACCACTGCACCACTGGGCCGGCCCCTCATCCTCTATGTTTTATTCTCCACTATCACCCATCTACTAGACAGTGTTTTGCACTTAGTAGGAACTCAGTTGTTATTTGTAGGCTTAATTAGCTTATGCTATAAAACTACTATCAAAGAGAGCTGAAACTCTTGTACTTGGCCTGACAATCTGACTGTTAGCAAATTGAAAGCCATTGTTTATAAACTGACGACTAAAATTTTAATTATTGCTGGCAATGTCTATTTTATCATCTCTACCATTAAACAGTAATTTTTAATAAATTCCCTAAGAAGAAGATATAATAGTGTTCTATTTAAAATTGGAAATTTTGACCTTGTTAAATCAATATAGCAGTGGTAGTAGCTGTCTGAAGAACTGGAATACCAGATCTTATGCCACATTGTTCTGAGAGACTAACAGCTGTATAAAGTGGCCTCTTTTTTTTGTGATATTTTACTTCTTTGTCAGCATAACATTTGCCTTCCAAATCAACAGGCAGAATTAGCAAACTTTTTCATTTTTGTCTGTGAGAAAAATATAAGCTACCAGATCAAAGGAGAAGTATTTCTAACTCTGAGATTTGTGCTCCTACAGAACCATATTAAGCATTGTAGAAATATTAATTATGTGTATATTTATATCATCCATATGGGCCTAGAACTGACATTTTGCAAAGCGATGCTGTTTGCAGTTTTTCTTTCTTGGATCGATAAGGTGAGGCTAGATAACCATAAAATACCTAAAAATCTTCTATAGCAGGAACTACCACAAGACTGTAAAAACGAAAGCCAGCAATAGAGAGAAAAATATACAATAAAGACACTAGGTCTTTGTGGAGTGAGAGAGGACCTTAATAAATTCAGTATTAATCTAAGAGTAGCAGATAGGCCAGTGAGGAATACTGCAGTCAGAGGTAAGAATGGTTCATATTGAATAAAAGACTGAGAGAGAGGTGGATATTCCCAGTTGTAAAATAGGGCATATAACAAATGATTACCACCAATAGCCAAAAAATAGATAGTTACCAAATGTGGGAAGGTCCTTGGTTGCAGCTGTAATTATGCATATACATTTTACAAGCAGCAGCGTGTTTGGGAAGAACAAAAATAAGAGGGAAAACTATTTAGTTGGATTTTGGTATGGCCCTGGAAAAGTTTTATTCACATCTTCTGTTACCATGTATGCCAGGCAGCATTCTAAGATGGCCCCCAGATTCTTACCCTCTGGTGTACATGACCTATATAATCCTCTTCTCTTGAGTGCCCCCTGTATAACCCTTTTTGTTTGAGTATAGGTAGGACTTGTGAATATGATGAGTCATCACATCTGCAATTACGTTAAAAATCTGTTGACTTCAATCAAAAGGGACATTATCTTGGTGGGCCTGATCTAATCAGGTGAGCCTTTAAAAGGGATTGGATTTTTCCTGAAGTTAGAGCAATTCAAAGCTTGGGAGCATTAGAGGGCATATTGAGGGGACAACATAGCAAGGATTGTGGTGGTGTCTAGTTGCTTAAAGTGGCTCCTGGCAGATAGTCAGCAAGAAAATAGGGGTCAGACTTAGCACTGCAAGGAACTGAATTCTTGCAACAACCAGTGCTCTTGGAAGAGGACACCACACTTTACATGAAACCATACCCCTGGCAGTGTGACACTTTGATTTCAACCTAGTGAGACCCTAAGCAGAGGACCCAACTAACCCAGACTGCTGACCACAGATGCCTTGTGTGATGATAAATTTGTGTTGGTTTAACTAACTATAACTATATGGTAATTTGTTAACTATATGGTTATTTGTTATGCAGCTGTAGAAAAAGAATATGGCACCTTATATGTGGCCTAAACTTCCATATTAACACTTCCTAAACGTGGCCAAGTCTTCCCAACTTTGTGTCTATACTCAGGTATTGTCTTCCCTGGAATGACTTCTGTTATATATTTACCCATCATTTAAGACCCGACTCGTGTGCCATCTCCTTGTTGACACTTCATCTGTTTCTACAGATGAATGTCATCTCTCTGTCCTCTGAATCTTTGTATCTTTTTCATGTAACTTACATATTTTACTTCCATAAGAGTTATTTGTATTTATGGTTTATGTTTTTTATTTTAAATTTGTTTATTGATTTGAATGGGAAATGCATACATTCAAATATTTCAAAAGTTGAAAGAATATGCACAGTTGTGCATCATTTAATGACTGGGATGTGTTCTGAGAAATGGTTGTTAGGTGATTTCCTCATTGTGCAAACACCATGGGGTGTTCTTACGCAAACCCAGATGGTATAAGCCTACTACATACCTAGGCTATATGGTACTAATCTTATGGGACTACTGTCGTATATGTGGCCCACTGTTGACTGAAACATTGTGCAGCATATGACTGTAATGAAAAGTAAGTGTTCTTAGATCACTTTACCTGTTCCCCAGTCCTCTTGTCCAGGAGCAACCATTCTTTTCACTTTTTCATGAATCCTCTGTAAAGATTCTATACACAGGCAAGCATATATGTATACACCTCTTCCTTCCTTTATATAAACTCTCCTCTCTTTTTCATTGTGAGATGTATGAAGAATCCGTCTTTTTCCTTCTCGTATTAATCTCCTGCAGTACCTAAGTATTTAAGACCTACTGAATTTAATCTTTTCCACCAAGCCTTTCATTGCTGTTACTTTTTTTTTTTAGGTGAGGAAGATTGGCTCTGAGCTAACATCTGTTGCCAATCTTCCTCTTTTTTTCCCCCTCCCCACAGCCCCAGCACACAGTTGTATATCCTAGTTGTAAGTCCTTCTAGTTCTTATACGTGGGATGCCACCACAGCATGGCTTGAGGAGTGGTGTGTAGGTCCACGCCCAGGATCTGAACCAGTGAACACCGGGCCGCCGAAGTGGAGCATGTGAACTTAACCACTACACCACTGGGCCGGCCCCCGTTGATGTTACTTTTATTAGCTCTAATCTCATTTTGACAGACACTTTGATTAAAAAACCTTCCTTAGTATGGACTCAAAATCTTTTTGAACATTTCATTTAGGGTGAATGCTGTATATCACAAATGCCAAAGGCTCGTAACTGTAAGATGTGTTTATTGTATTAGAAATATATGGACAAATATTTCTAAATTAGATATTAATACTAGCAGTTTCAACCTTTCTCTCTTCTCTGGTAATCCGTCTGCCACTTTCTTGGTGAAATGATTATTGTGTGAGAAGTCTTAATGGAGATAGGGTTGAGAACATCGCAATAGGATAAGGAGTTTTTGATTTATGTAAGAATTTGCGAAAGCGTAGTTCTTTGAACTAAACTTGAAATGTATTTATTACCTCTTCGCATGATGCTATTTGGCAAATGAAGTTCATAATATTTCCTGAAATTCCATAAAATTAAAACACTGGAAAACCTAACTTTTCTGATCTATGAGCATGATTCTGGGGCCCTAAATTTTTTGTTAAAGCTTTTATGAACTTGTTTACCTCTCAGTACCTAGTTGTTTTAATTGCCTTATTAAAAGTATTGACTACTTCCAAGCTCACTTTTCCTCTCTTACCTAGTCTAGAAGTTTCTGATTCCCTTTCCTAATTGGTGAAATTAGAATGAGTGAAAAAGAAAAGTTACCTGGAACTATGATTCTGAGGGGATGAAACCACCTGTGACTAAGTTCTTGTCTAATTTATTTTTTAGTGCATATGTGTGTTTGCTACTTCTTTCTCTTTCACGTTCTCTTTATTCACAGTTGCACTGCTTAGCACATCATTCAGGAAAAGATATAGAGATAATGAGATTAGAGAAATCAGTCATTAAAACCATTGTTAGCAACTTTATAAAATAGTAGGTGATTAGAGACTTTGGATTCAATTGAATTTGAGTAATGAAGATTGTGTGTTTATCTCTGAATTTTAGTTATCCAAGCCACCGTCTTTCCTATTTTAACATTGATCTTGTTAAAGAGGAAATTCAAGACCAGTTAGTTTTTCATATGACTTGTGTATTAATAACTACTTCGTAATTAAATGCTTCCTCTGTAACAGGGATTCTGTGATGTACAAGAAGATAAAAATTTCAGCCTTCATCCACCTCAGCAAGAAAACAATTTAAAACTTTAAGTATCAAGAAGATATTTATTGATGACCTTATTTTATAAATGTGTATTATTTTCTTAAAATATTCAGTGATTATAGTATTTTTAATTTTAGTATCATATTATTTTTATATAGTTTTTTAAATGGGACCTCATAGTGTTCATCAGAGAACTTGGAGCTCATTATGGTTTCTAATTGTGCTTTCTAATTTGATAAATCCCTTATAGATACAAGCAAAGAGAGATTCTTCCAGAGTAACCTTTGCATTTTAAGTAGCCTCAATGTTAATGATGTTTTTAGGGCAAATATTGAACACGTTTAATTTTTGGAACAACATCAGTTTATGGAAAGCAGATTATGTAAAATAGTTGAAGTGAGTTTGTGTTTAGTTCAGTTATATAAATTTCCATAATAATTTGCACACAGTAGGGATTTACTGTGTCTCCTCTGGTTGCAGCTGACTAAAACCTTATTCAAACCAGCTTAGGCCAAAAAGGAATTTATTGATAGCTTTAATTGAGACAGAGAGAGGCAGAGTGAAGCTAAGCTACAGGAGTGAGAGAACGGGGTATCATCAGCAGGGCTCTTTTTTCAGCTGTTGCCTCATCAATGTGTTTGTTTCATTCTCTTGGGCCTGATCCCTGCACATAGCTGCTGGCAGAAATGGACTTCAGTCAACGCTTTTCAGTTTCTAAATTAAAAAAAAAAAGCATATACATTTATAGCCTCTGATTGACCCAGGTTGGATCTCCCCCTTGGCCAAACAACTGTGGCCTAAAGAGTAGGCAAGATTTTCAAGAACATGCCAGGTTATATTCTAACTGCATCTATCCCTATCTCTATCTCTATATCTAGAGAGAAAGATGGATACATTATAAGGAATTAATCCTGTGATTATAGAGACTGACAATTCCCCAAATCTGCAGGTTCAGTTGACCAGCTGGACACCCAGAAGAGCCTATGGTGTGGTTTTAGTCTGAGTCTAAAGACCTGAGAACCAGGAGAGCTGATTTCAGTCTGAACCCTGGCAGGTTCAAGACCCATGAAGATCCACTGTTTCAGTTCAAGTCTGAAGACGGGAAAAAAACCAATATCCCAATTTAAAGGCAGTCAGGTAGGAGGAATCCTCTCTTAGTTGGGAGAGGGTCAGCCTTTTTGTTCTATTCAGACCTTCAACTGATTGGATGAAGCCCACCCACATTAGGGAGGGTAATCTGCTTTACTCATTCTACTGATTTAAATGTTAATCTCATTCAAAAGGATCCTCATAGAAATAACCAGAATAATGTTTGACCAAATATCTAGGCACCCCATGGTCTAGTCAAGTTGACACATAAAATTAACCATCACAAGATGGTACCTGCTAGAATGTGAGTTGGAGTGTGTTTTTTCACTTCACAGTTCTAATATAGAATAAGCAAAAGTTAATATAGAGCAAGTCAAAATTAAACTGATAAGCATTAGGTATATAAATTGGTTAACCTGTTTTCACTGAATGATTTTCATTCTTACTATAGCCAAAAAGTGCATAACCCTTTATCATCCTGTAAAATGGGAAGATATTGGGAATGTGAAATGGAGTATATAAACAACCAGTCTTATGCTAAATGAAACTAGAGCCTACTGACCTAAAATACTGTTTAAAAGCCATCCATGTAGATATGAGGGTATAAATCTTCAAAAATACATCTATTGAGTTAAAGAAGCAGCTGAAAATCTATTCAAATGTTATATGTAACTGAATATTTTAGTATCTGAAAAAATTAAGCTTGTCTTAAAGATGTCTACCATGGGAGGAAAAGAATGCATGTTAGGTGAGAATTTTGAGTATTAACTTTGATTAGGTTTTCAGAAACAAATCTTTTAGTTGTATTACATTTAACGAGTAAAATCAGTTTGTTTGAAATCATTTACCTTTTTCTCAATGGGTTGATCAGCCTTGCCCCTTCAGGACACTCTTTTGACAAAGCTTAACCTTGAGCAATCAGGCACAGGAGAATTATTTATAGGGTCCAGCTCCAGTATTACAAAGCAGGGCAAAGAAGGGTGGATTTGGAGCTGAGAGACAATAAATTGATAACTAGCACATCCCAGAACCAATATTTATTTCAATTTTTTGGCTTGGGATTCCTAGACCATGTAGATAATATAAATTTAAAGCCCAAAGATTTGCGAGGAGGTCGTAGTTAAGAATTCTCAGGGAGATTTCTTCATTCTTCCTAGAGCCCAGGCTGAGACAAGTTTCTTTTCATCTTCTTGTTTGTCGGTGATACCCAAGTAAGTAGCCCTTTGAAGGTACCAGCTTTCTACAGAGATTTGGATCTCATCTGTCAAAGGCTGTTAAAACCCACACCCACTGGTTTCCCAGCTAGAAAACCTCCTCAAGGTAGCTACAAGTAAGCTCCCAAGCTTATTGTTATGGTTAGTAATTACGTCTTTGTTTTGGGTCCCTAGGGATTTCAGTTACATTCTTGTGAGCTCCTAGCTCCAGTTTTCTATGCACGTAGGGCTTTATTTTCTTTGTCCTATTTCTATGCCAGTGTAAGCCTTCCTCTGGCCTCCTTCCCACTCTGTCATGACCTTCAATGGCATTTATTGTAGGTGCTGAGGATACAGCTGTGAACAAAAGAGATAAATCCCATGTTTTCATGGAGTTCATCTTTTTAAAGGGGAAAAAATAAGTAAACATATGCTATATCAGATAATGATAAATGCTATGAAGAGAAATGAGCAGGGATAAAGAAATAAAGTAACGCGGATGCTGTTCACATAGAGTGGTCTTATGGCCTGATGGCCTCACTGATAGAGTATTTGGTAGGATAATGTCAAAGATTGCAGGTATTAATGATACATTTGTATAACAAACAGCTTATCTTGGTGTCCTAAGCAATGTTAACTCATAAGTTGAGCTAAGAAATTGGATATTGCTGCAATACCTCAAATATTAATGTAAGTTTTAAAAAGATAATGGGGAAATGTCCTGAGGACAATTCCTTGAGTACTGTCAGTTTCTACTATTTCCTATTATGAATGCTGCCAGTATTGCATAATAAATGAATCTATAAGATAATATACCAAGCAGTGCTTCTGACTTGCATTATAAACTCATCTTGTTTCAAAGTCTGTTGCTTCTCCTGTATTCACTGTCTCTGTGACTGGTCTACCACCATCCATTGTGTTGCTTTTGTCATCTGTTTGCTTTTTCTTCATTCAGCATGCACTTAAGTACCTGCTCTGTGTTAGGCACTGAGAATCAGGGCAGGCATTAGGGTGAGGTAGGTGAGGTACTTGCCTTGGGTACAGAATTTAAGAGGGTGCCAAAAAACTCAGTGATTGAGATAAATAATATTTTAATACAATATTAGAAAATCAAAATATATGTAGAAAAAATCCATGATGAATGAAATATCAAACTTTTAAATAAAGAAGGGATTCAACCTTGCACTGGCATGAACCCAGAAGTGAGTGCCTCACTCTCCTCACTTTAGTTCTGGCCCTGATGACAATATAAGGGGAATAAGCCATAATGTCTGTCAATCATGAGTTACTAGTAGTGAGAGAGAGGCATGTGAATAAATAAGTACAAAAATAAAAGTCCACTAAGGTAGAAATAAGATAGGCGTTCAAAGGAGAAGACATTTTTACTAGGGGAATATAGGGATTCGTAAAGAACCTGAGACATCCTAGACATCTCTTTCTTCCTTAGTTTTAGTAAATTTTGGCCTCCTTTCAAAATCCCTCTTGAAGATGTCCTTTCCCTTCTTTATCCCCATCATTAACACTATTTCCTTAGCTCTTTTGTCTCCTGGATTACTCCTAACTGGTCTACTGCCAGAAGGGCTTTGTTAAAACAGAGATCTGATCATGACCCTCTCCTATTTAAAATCCTTTAATAATTACAAGTCACCTTCATTATAAAAGCCTAGCATCCAAAGAATTTAATGATCTCACTTCTGCCTTTATCTTGGCATTCACTGTGGATTTAGACTTAACAGACTCTGTATGGTTCTACAAATGGCTTTGCATCTGTATCTCCTCTTCTTTGCATATGCATCCCCTCCTCTTAAGCAGGTACTTAAGTCCAGGCTAAATGAAGGAAAAGCAAACAAATGACATAAGCAACATGATGGATGGTGGTAGACCAGTCACAGAGACAGTGAATACAGGTGGAGCAACAGGAGATGCATATGTGTCTCCTCTTCTTGGCTTTGCATATGCATCTCCTCTCTTTTTCTCCCAGCTAACTTCTATTCATACATTAGAGCTCAGAATAGACGTTACCTTCCCAGGGGCTATGGTTTACATGTATGTATATTTGGTGCCTAACACTTACAGGCAGTTAATATTTGTAAAGTAGCTAGATCAGCCTTGGTGAAAGAAAGTCCAGGCTTTTGTGTCCGTGCATGCCCTCCATACCTGCCACCATGGTTCTTCTGTTCACAAGTTCACTGTGTAAGCACTGAAGTGGCCATGGACAGAGGCTGGCTGAGATTCATTGGATGAGTCATCTTTTCCACCTGGTTGTTCAGTGCTTCCTCTGCTGTAGATGCTCTGTTAGGTATTTACGCTTTGTGTCCACTCCCATAGAGTGGACACCTCATCTGCATGCCTTTTTTTCAGACCTCCTTATGTCTAATCATCCATTATTGCTCCTTGCAGGCCCCTGAACAATTAGCAGAGCCATTAGCCACTGCCAAAGAATTCATATATATCCTTACCTCAAACCACTTCTCCCTCATACAAAGTTGATGAAGCTCTGCCTCATGGCAGAGTTTCCATTCACCACTGTCCTTTAGATCAGTGCTACTCAAACTGACCATATGAAGGACCTTTTTTTGTTTTGTTTTCAGTCATCATTATTGATCCTTTTGTAAAATACAAAACCGCACACTTGGTTATTACAATAATGTCAGATTACTATAAATGTTTTTAAATGTGTACTTTCACTTTTTATACTTGTTTTAATATCTTGTTGTGGAATGATAAAAAAGAGTTTGTGAACTGGCTTTAGTCTGTGGACTGTGTTTTGAGTAACACTGCAGTGGTTCACTCATGCTTGGGGCTGTAGTGTGATAGCAGTTTTCATCTTGCATCAACACATTGTGCTGACCCATCCATGAACTGTATGATTTTTATAACAGCCACTCTTTGAGAGTTGCACAAATCTTTATTTCACCTGGCTACAGTGTTCCTTCTGATTTATTATCTGGGCCAGGGGCAAAGGAAGCAGATATGGCTTCCTTTGTCCTTTTCTAGCATAATGGCTCTTCTGTCACAGGTCAGAGACCAGTGTTTGCATTCTGGCTGCTGCTGAGTATATCCAACCAAGTTATGTACTCAGGGACCAGGTACATGACCAGATGGTGGGTCTCTAGACCCATTGGGCCAACTGTAAGATGGACCTGGGCCAGGACTCCATTTGTTATCTGGCCACCATATGCTCTCACTCAAACTGGGAGACCACAAAGGTATTTTGAGTACTCTCCTATGAATGTTACCTTAGATCCTATATCCAGCAGTCCCTGGTAGTGGCATTACTCTTTCACCAGTGTTGTTACTCTGATAAATGGTGGCACATTCCCTTGGAGAATGATTGGAGAAACATTGACTTTTTTGCTGAAGAGAACTTAGCCTCCCCTTACATTGATGGACTCTAATCTAGGTCTCTGAACTGGCTTAGTTCTGGCAACTGCGCATAAATCTTCTGCTCTCTAGTTCTTTGTCTTTTTTGGCCATATAAGTCAAGAAATAGCCTCATTGGCTACTTGTTGTGGGTTGAATTGTGTCCTCCCAAAATTTGTATGGTGAAGTACTAACCCCCACTACTTCAGAATGTGACCTTATTTGGAAATAAGGTCACTGAAGATATAGTTAGTTAAGATGAGGCCATACTGGAGTAGGTTGGGCCCCTAATCTAGTATGACTGGTGTTCTTTAAGAAAGGAGAAATTTGGACGTGGAAAACACATATAGGGAGAATGCCATGTGAAGATCAAGAGAGAGATGAGAGTGAGGCTTCTATAAGCCAACAAATACCATAGATTGCCAGTGAACCACTAGAAGGTAGGAGAGAGGCATGGAAGGAGATTCTCACAGCCCTCAGAAGGAACCAGCCCTGCTGACACTTTGATCTTGGACCTCTAGCCTCCAGAACTGTGAGACAATAAATTTCTGTTGTTTAAGCCGCTCAGTTTGTGGTGCTTTGTTACACCAGCCCTAGGAAACTAATATGCTATCCTTCTCTCTTGTCTCTAAAAAGAGAAATGTCTAATTATTAGCCATAGTCACAGATCCTTGCAGGTCAAGGTTCTCTGGTTGCTGCTCTGACCTTACTGCCTTTGATGGCAAATACATTCACCTTGCTTCTAATGGTTAAGTGCTACCTCTGGTGCCTGCTATTTTGGAATCCTATCATTCCCATTGACATTCCATCAGTGTTTTAGAACCTACTTAAGGTTTCCTTGCTAGAAGTTAAATCCTGAGTCACAGAAGAGTGCCTACATATTAATACACTTTCCTCTCTCTGGCATTCTTCCTCCTACCTCAGCTCAACATGCTCAAGATCTATTTCCATATGTGTGCCCCCAATTCTTGAGGATACATGTCAGACAGACTCTGCAGCTTTTTTGGTGAAGAAACCATTTTTTCCCATAGCAGGGACTGTACTTCACAATTGGAGCCATTTGTAAGTAGGATCTGACCCTGGTTATTGGTCTAGAGGCAATGAGGAGAGGCTGGACGTCTTCTACAGGTATGGCCTTTGCAAGGTTTCCAGGCAATTGGAGGCTACTTTCCTTTATGAAAGGGAAGGGAATGGATCCTTCCAGCCCAGAGGGTTCAGCACAATCTGAGGGTTCAGTGATCTCATTGAACCCAAATATCACCATCCCATGTCTCACTATCCTATTCTCTCCCTATATGAGCCCTGATTATAGCTGGGAGACCTGCTGGGGTGTTCATTTAGTCTTCTTTGCAGCTTAGCTACTCACTCAAATCTTAGACCTGATTTTCAGTACAGTCTGCTCTCTGGGTGTAGGAGATAAGGTTCACTTTAAATGCTGATGTGGGTTTTTTCTGAGTGTTACATCATACCCTGAATTGATAGATGATGTACTCAAGCCTGCTAGTCTCATTCTTCAGAGCTTCTAGAATAGTTAAGAAATACGTACTCCAAAATCTTTATAGTTATGATTACCTAGCTTTCACGTATTAGTAGTTATTGTATAAGCTTGGACTTTCTCCTTCCTCCTGTACCACATTCCAGTCCACCTCAGGTAAAAGTTTTAGTTATTGTACTGCTGTACCATGTATGGGTTATCACCACTCATTATCACTGGAAATTGGATCCTTGCTGCCTCCTCACCAACAAGTGATACAATTCCAGAATCTCATTCTGAGAGTCTGCTTTCTAGCACCACTTCTATTACTAACAGTCTTAATTAGGGTTTTCTTCAGAAGCCAACTTTGAGATAAAGACTTGGGCATAGGTAGTATATTTGCAAGGTGATCCCAGGAAGAATAGGGAGAAAGCAAGGAAAGAGCTGTGGGTCCTTTAGGTGAGAAGCTGTCAGCATTAGTATGACTATCCACAGTGGTGGTCAGAGAACTCACAGATGAGTCAAGGGGATATGGAGTGGACATTAACAGGGTCTCCCGTGTGGCCCAACAGGGATATTATGACGAGCACAGATGTAACGCAAGAGCAAAGAAATTACCACACTATAAGTACTCAATAAATTTAGCTATTATTTTTATTGGTTGGTAATCATAGTACAAATAGTTTTTGTTTTGTTTGCTTTAGCAGTATGAAAGGATTCCTTTCAGGATACCTTTAATTAGTGAACTCTCCTAATGCATTTGAAGTGTTATTTGATTTGTGGAAATTTTCAAACTTTTCCAACTTTTTAAAATATATCTATTTTTTTAACTGAGGTACTCCTGTTAGCCCTGACTTATGATTGAATTATAGCAATGGGATGATGAGTGGCCTTTATTTCGTCTTGCAGTGTAGGTCTTTGTAAGATAATCTCTTCATCCCAGTTTTTGTCATCTGTTTTACTTCTTGTAAATTAACATGATGAAAGAAAATGAAAATTTCTGTTCTTCTCTATTTCAAAATAAAGTATGTTACTTATGGGTCTCTTAGGCCTCAGGAAAGGTGCAAATGGTAATTGTAACTCTCAGAGGAAATATCTCTTGCACTAGTGAAACAATGATATTAATTTAGAACATGAAATTTGATGTATCATATTTTTAAATTATTCTGTTTTTACTTCATTTTGATTTCATGATTATTTTATCATTGGCTAGATTGAGGAAATGAAATTAATTTTTCATTTTTTTAAAATTAATTTTTCAAAGAAATATTTCAAGGCAAATAGTATAAGGCAAAGTATCAATTAATAATTTTATACTTGAAACTTTTTGGAAGAAGAGGGAAGTTAGGGAAGGAATGAGAAAGAGTGAGTGTGGCAAAATGCTTATAGAGAGTTATACAAAAAATAAATTAGGGTCCCAGGACCGGCCTGCTGGCGTCATGGTTAAGTTCGCATGCTCTTCTTCAGCAGCCTGGGGTTTGCAGGTTTGGATCCTGGGCACAGACCTACACATTGCCTATCAGCCATGCAGTGAGCGATGTCCCACATACTATATAGAGGAAGATTGGCACAGATGTTAGCTCAGGGACAATCTTCCTCAAGCAAAAAGAGGAAGATTGGCAATGCATGTTAGTTCAGGGCCAATTTTCCTCACTAAAAAAAAGGTCCCGAGATAAAAAAAAGTTTGTCAATACTTCAGTTGGATAATATATGTAGTTGGAGAATAATAATAGCTAGCAAATTGCTGGAACAACTAATAAAGTAGTCATTTTGGGTCACCAGGAAACAATAAACTGAACTGAGGAAGACAGCAAAGGTTAATTACAAACAAATCATGCCAAACTAATGTATTTTCAATATCCAGGCAAGCTCAATGAGTAAACAAAATCTAATGAACTTAGTGTATATAGAATGTTTTATACTCCGTTTTATGGATACATTAGATACAGTGCCATGTGACATTTCATGAATAAAGTAGAGAAAAGTTAATTATAGAAATAACATATGTAGAGATAATGGATTAAAATAGGAAAATAGTGATAGAAAATTTGAATATATAGATAGCTTTAATTAAAATTGAAAATAAAATTGGTACATTAAAATAATTATTTATTGTCATTTATATATTTAAATTGATTTCCTGAGTTATTTGAGTCATTATATTAAGATATTGTTGATATTTTTAGGTGTGATAATGATATTATTGTTATGCTTTTAAGAAGGGAGCCCTTATCTTTTAGATGTATGTACTAAAATATTTACAGAAGTGTTATGATACCAGAGATTTCCTTCAAAATGAGAGGGTATATAAGTGAAACAAAATTGACCATGAGTTTGTGATTTTTGAAGATGGGTGATAGGTACATGGGGATTTGTTAGACTCTTCTGTCTACTTTTGAATATATTTAACAGTTTTCATAATAAAAAGTTAATAAATCATGTGGTATATTGTTAATGGGTATTATTGAACTTCATAAATAGCTGTTAATTATGGTTTCTTTTCCAGTTATAGTTAATATTTTCACAGCCTAGTGACAATAATAGGCACAAAGGGCAGGAAATAAAGGAACCATTTCTTTTGGCAAGGTTGTGGGCAGAAGACTCAGAATTTTAAATATTTTGTGAACTAAATGAACTTTTAAGCCAATAGGACCTTGAGAAATTTCTGTTCCAGTTTCTACATTTGCAGATGAGAGAACTGGAATTTGACTGGCCTGGTTAGTTTGTATCATTACTCAGACTAGAGTCTGGGTCTCAGCTTTTGGTTCTGAGATTTTTTCTGCTCCATCAGATGCTTGTCTATAAAAGTAATATAAGATTCTTTTAGCTCACCGAGACTCAATTGCCTACACAGGGCAATAACTGAAGTGGCAGCAAAGCGCAGTGATAAAGTTCAGATCGTAGCTCTGCCATTTACTAGTGTGAAACCTAGAATGATTTATTTCACTGCCCTAAATCTCAGTTTTATCATATGTAAATTTGGAAAAATAATAGTTCCTGTTGTGAGAATTAAAAGAAATAATGTATGTTAAAGTGGATAGTAATAGAATCTACTTTCTGGAGACTTGGTAAGGATTAAATGAGATTATATGTTTTTAGGAAATAGCTGGCACATAGTATGCATTCAACGAATACTTGATATTATTATCATTGTCATTGTTGTTATTATTACCATCTTCATACTATAATGGCAGTGAGGAATTTTGAATTTTAAAATTTCAGTGGATAAACTACAGGCTGACAATTGAGAACTCACTGTATGTATGTATATATATATGGTCATGCGTCACTTAATGATGGGGATATGTTCTGAGAAATACATTGTCAGGCAGTTTCATCAATGTGTGAACATCATGGAGTGTACTTACACAAACCTGGATGGTATAGCCTCCTACACACATAGGATATATGGTACTAATCTTATGGGACCACTGTTGTATATGCGGTCCATTGTTGACTGAAACATTGTTATGCAATGTCTGACTGTATATTTGTGCATATATATTGTGTTTGTGTGTGTATGTAGGCTGTCACATTGGATACCTTTTTACAAAACAGCTTTTTTGAGATACAATTCTCAGACCTTAAAGTTCACCCATTTAAAAGATACAATTCAGTGGTTTTTAATATATTTACAGTTGTGAAACCACCATCACAATCTAATTTTAGAATATTTTCATCACCCCGAAAAGAAACTCCTGTACATATCAGCAGGCACTTCCCATTCTTCCCATCACCCCACCTCTAGGCAACCACTAGTCTACTTTCTGTCTCTATAGATGTGCGTTTTCTGGACATTTTATGTAAATATAATCATACAATATATGGTCTTTTATGACTGTCCTCTTTCACTTAGCATGTTTTCAGAGTTCATCCACATGGATCATACTTCATTCCTTTTTATTGCCAAATAATATTCCTTTTTATTAATCTTTTTACAAGTTACAGAGTACTTTACGCTTTCCTATATCTCTGTTTGGGATGGAAGATAACTAACTTCAGCTCTATTCTAGGTGGATGGGAGAATTCTACACTTTTCTCAGGGATTACAGTTGTAGCCTGAATCGTCTGTCAGGAAAAACAGTCACTATATACATGGACCTAACGTTAGCCAATTGTGATTTAGGATCAGAAACATCGAGGAAGGGGAGAAGGAGGAAAGAAAAACAGAAAGGAAATTAAGACATAGGAAGAAAGAAAAAGGAAGGGAATATTTCAGCAGAGACTGGATGATTGTGCATTATGGATGCTGTAGAAAATTCCTGATGTGGGTGAGAGGTTGACATTGGCCCCTTAACTCAAAGAATTGGGAAATCTGTTGAATCATACCTTAATTAATTTGGTAACATTTGCTTCATTTTTTTTGAGCCTTAGCACAGATTTTGTCCATAACCTAGTAGATACAGAATAAGTAAAGTAAAATTCTAAGGAATTTAATAATTCTATATTGAATCACAAAATTTTCCCTTCTGTTCCCTCACAAATATGTTCTTTTTAAAAACGGAGAGTATGGCAGTGATATTGTTCTGATTTCAAATCTCAGGGTTTTAATTCTACTCCTCTTCTCTACATTCCTGCATACACTCAGTACCAGCAGACCCTCGTTAATCAGAACTTTAAAGGAGCAATAACTTTTTAAACACACCACTGCGTTCCCTTTCAGGTCTAAAAAATCTGTGATTTGCTACTATGTTGCTTTACTTGCTGCTCTTTTGGGTGAACTGTAAGGTTGTAAGGCTGACACCCTGTTAACTAAATAAGGTTTGTATCACAACAGTCAGGTTTTTAAAGAGTTTCTATACAGAAAAGAAGAAAATATTGCCACGTGGCATCGAAAGCAAAAGGAATGTGCCACCCATCCCCTTGTTAAAATTAAAGTCTGATTTTAAAAGGAGAGAATCAAAACAAAACAGAGAAACTGCAAAGAACACCACTTTTTTTTTTGAGGAAGATTAGTCCTGAGCTAACATCTGCTACCAACCCTGCTCTTTTTGCTGAGGAAGACTGGCCCTGATCTAACATCCATGCCCATTTTCCTCTACTTTATATGTGGGATGCCTGCCACAGCATGGCTTGCCAAGCCGTGCCATGTCCGCGCCTGGGATCCGAACCTGGGCCGCTGAAGCGGAATGTGCGAACTTAACTGCTGCGCCACTGGGCGGGCCCCAGAACACCACTTTAAGTGCTGTCATTTTCCATTCAGCCTCTCCTGGGAAGAGAAAAGTGTCCTTTCCTGCTGTTGATTATGAGGATGTACCACATGTTGCTTACAAAGAACATGTTACACTTTTCTATGAAGAAACTAGAACAGCAAATGACGAAATTTAGAGAACACTAGTAGTCCAGTACTGCTCCTCTTAATTGTTGAAAATTCCACATAGGGTTGCTGTTACTGGTCTTACCACACCTTTAGATGTTCCTCAATTCATGCTTTTGACATTAGCAGCCACTGAGAACAAGCATGGCATATTTAGAGAAGAGTAAATGCTTTTGATTGCTGTAGTACAGGCAGCATGGGCCTGGGGAGGCAGGAAGAGGGGCTTTCTGGAGGGGAATAGCAGCCTGGGGAGTTGGGAGCAGCAGCAAGCCCAGGGAACATTTTGTTGTTGTTGTTTTGTTTTTTTTTGAGGAAGATTAGCCCTGAGCTAACATCTGCTGCCAATCCTCCTCTTTTTTTGCTGAGGAAGACTGGCCCTGAGCTAAGATCCATGCCCATCTTCCTCTACTTTATATGTGGGACACCTACCGCAGCATGGCTTGCCAAGCCGTGCCGCGTCCGCACCCGGGATCCGAACCAGCAAATCCTGGGCCCCCAAAGCAGGACGTTTGCACTTAACCGCTGCGCCACCGGGCTGGCCCCCAGGGAACGTTTTATGCCTAGGGGAAATTAAACACAGTATTGATGGTGCGTAAAAAAACTATCAGTGACTTTTTCTGACAGGTTCAAGTGCTCATTATTTAGCATAGCATGGAAGGCCCACCGTAATTCCCACTTCTCACCCCTACAAGCCTTTTGCTGCAGCCATCATCATATTTTCTGTTCTCTAAACATGCCTTGCATTTTCTTGTTTTTCTGCCTGTTCCTATGCTGAATCCTTGCCTGGATACTTGACTGTACCCTTTAGCGTGTATCTGTAAGCTCTGCCTTCTGGCAATATTAGCTTCGTTGTCTGTGCTCCACAGTACCTTGTGGATATCTTGTTATAATAAGGCATATTCTCTTATGATTATCATTTACACATCTTTTTTTCCCTAGACTTTACTTTCCTGAAGGGCAGGGACTGTGTTTTATTCATTGTTATATTGTACACTCCTGGCACTATTTGTGGCCTACAATAAATATTTGTGGGATAGAAGGCAGAGATAGAATAGTGAAGTGTATGAAGGAGAAAGTACAAAAATAAAGTGTATTATTTTTAAAAGAATTGTACCAGATTGTTTTACTGGGTTTTACATTGAATCCAGTACTGTTTAACAATGTAAAGAAATACAATTCTACAGATATTATTAATCAACTGTAAGACTAGAGAGTTATGAAAATGTGTGCCATCCTGTCCCAGAGGCAGCTTAAAATAGAGGGAAAGAAGATGAGGTGAATATGGCCCAGTTCTTTAAATTCATTTGCCGAAAAAAATCCATCCAGTAGGTAATGAGTTACAATAGGTGTGAAGCAAGTGATCATCTTTGTGATTCTAGCCAGACCTTCTCTGAAAAACATCTTAAGCACAAATTTCTGCTCATTGTGCTTTACTTCTCTGGAAAGGCTTTGTTTGGACAAGAGTCACAAAGAGTAATGGGGTATTAGAGTGAATTTTGAGTAAGAGAAAGGTTTAATGATGAATAGAACAGAATTCCTTTCCCCTTCTTTGCCAATCCTGCATCTGCCTCATTTCTGGCTCTTTGGGTTGACATGCTCTTCAAGATTGAGACCCAGACTTGGTTCATCCCAGGCTGCAAACAACTTTCTGGAATTGTTCTTTCCAGGTTTCAGTCAATGGTCCTCAAACTTGGATGTATGCCATAATCCATAAGACGTTTGATAAAAAGTACAGATGCCTGAACTACTCCTAATAATTTCTGAGTGTGGCCAGAATGCCCACAATTTTGAATATACCTCATAATTTGAAACCACTGTTTTGGATCTTTCGTGTTTAATGTGTCCCTGAGATCTAATAACTCTGTATCACCTCTTCAAGATTCAGCTATTCCTGGATTCTAACATCCATCAGGTGGATACCTAGGTAGTACTAGTTGTGGGTTGAATTGCGTCTCCCTCAAAATTCATATGTTGAAGTCCTGATCCCCCAGTACCTCAGATTGTGACTATATTTGGAGATAGGGTCTTTAAAGAGATAATATGTTAAAATTAGGTTGTTAGGATGGGCCCTAATCCAATATGATTGGACTAGTGTCCTTATAAGAATAGGAGATTAGGACATTCACATGCACCAAGGGAAGACCACGTGAAGACACAGGAAGAAGACAGCCATCTGCAAGACAAGGAGACCTCAGAAGAAAACAAACCTGTCAAAACCTTGATCTCAGACTTTTAGCTTCCGGAATTGTGAGAAAATAAATTTCTGTTGTTAAGCCACTCAGTCTCTAGTACTTTGTTATAATAGCCCTAGCAAACAAATACAGTACTAATACTTGTTGTGTATCTTCTATGTACAAGGCACTGGACAAGCACTTTATTGAACCCCCTAGAATATTGCTAGTTCTTCTGTGTGTGGAGGAAAAGAAGGAAGGAAGATGTAGGTGAGGAACCAAGAGCCATTCATGAATGCTATGCTATAGCCTCTTGTTGCCCATGGACCTTAGAATTCCTTTAAGACTCTCATTTAGCAGGAATCACTTGGCATTCTTAATGCTTACTTCTTAATTGGCCAAACTTCTACCTGCTTCTACGGGCCCTGGATATGAGTGGAGTCAAACAAGTCAAAATTGTCCAACTATAGATTGACATTCCGGTACCACATTGCTGTTAATGTAGTTACACAGCACTTTCTTTCCATATGTCTGTAGTCAGAGCAATTCCAACAATTATTTTTTTTCCCAGTTCAAACTAGCATTGTGTTAATTGGAAATAGAGAGAACAAAATGAAGGGGAGATAGGCCATTGCCTAACTTCAATATCCCACTACTTCTGTGGACTATTTTGGATGCCATATTGGAAATACAGTTGTCATGTTAAAAGTCCACTTTACGTTTTTATCCTAATTCAACAAATATTTATTGTGTACCTAAAATATACCCATTATTAGGCTAGAAGTTAAATATACAAAGGTGAATACAGCATGGATTCTGTCCTAAAGCATCATGCACTTCAATAAATACAACAAAGGAAATAAATGCATCAATAGAAGAAAAGATAAGGAAGGGGTGAAAATGACTATTTCTATTTAGTAAGTGATCCAAATTAGTAGTTCTGAATCTGGATAATTATTAGAATTACTAGGAGAGCATTTAAAAAATAGAGTCCCAGATTCCACCTCAGATCAACTGATTCAGAGTTTTCATGCATAGGACCTTCGATTCTGTGTTTACAAAAGTTCTCTTATGGTCTCTTCTGCTCACCAAGGCTGGAATACAGAGGTCTGATGGATCTTAACTGTAGTGTGTGTGTGAAGTGGAAGTTGGCACTCAAGTAGGAGGATAGGTGATGGTCCATGTGCTAAGCATTGCTGAATCAATTTTCAGAGTACAGTATGTGTTTGTGATTTAAAAAATGTTAGTAGTGTCTCAAGATGTAAATGGAGTAAAAGAAATAATATTTTTAATGGAACTAAGGATTCTTGGAGGTAAGTGACAGAAACCTGACTCAAGTTAGCATAATACTAAAAGGGCATGCATTGGCTCATGGCATGGAAAGGGCTGGTGTTGTGCCTCTGATGCAGGGCTGTCCAACACAGTAGCCACTAGCTGTATATGGTATTGGTCACTTGAAATATGGCTAGATGTGCTGTAAGTGTAAAATACACACTGGATTTGGAAGATTTAGTATATGAAAAGAGTGTACTCTAACAATTTTTTTATACTGAATACATGTTGACATAACAATATTTTGTATATATTGGGTTAAATAAAATATATTTTAAAAATTAATTTTACCTGTTTTTACTTCTTTTTAATATGGCTACATATGTGGCTCAGATTATGTTTCTATTGGGACAGTGCTGCTCTAGAATCGTTGGAAATGGGGGCTCTCTGCCCATAGAATTCTTGTGTTTCATCTCTGCTTCTCTCTAGGTATCAGTCTCATTCTCTTCAGTTGTAGAGGGCTTTTCTTCTAGAAGCAAGAACCATGCTATTAGCAACCCTGGGTTCTTACAGGGTCTCTACTAAAGAGGAAGGGGGAACTTCCCTTCCAGATCCTATTTTGGAAATCCTAGGAAAGAATTTCAATTGGTGCAGCTAGAGTCATAAACCAATCACTGTGGCTAAGAGAATGGGATACTGCGTTGGCTGCATCTGGGCCAGGTGTCCAGGGGACAAGATAAAGTTGTCAGTTATTACAAGAACTACATGGGTAGTCTAAGGGTGGAATTTCCCTCTATTTCTCCAAACGGTAATAACAACTTACATTTATTGAATACTTATTGTGTACTAGGCATTGTGCTAAGCATTTTTACATAGATCATCTCATTTAATATGTATAAAAGCTATTTTGAGGTAGTCTGATAGGCATCTCAGATGTAATAAATCTTAAACCCTGAACTTCTGCTGATCTTTCCGGTCTTAATAAATAGATGAACATATACACGATTACTCAAGCCAAATAACCCAGGAATCGTCCTTGATTCATTCCCTCTTTCTCCTTCCCTTCCATTCATCTATCGATCTTAAATAGTTAACTCTTCTTTTCTATATCCATGCTTTATACAGCAGCCAGAATAAACATAAAGCTTTTAAAAACATAAAGCTTAAGTAAAGCACTTCAGTGAATGAAATCTAAACTCCTTCCTCCCCATAACGTGTAAGGCCCAGCATGGTCTGGCTCTTGTTTAGCTTTCTAATTTCATCTCTCCTATACCCCTTCTCACTCACTGTGCTTCAGTTACATAGGTCTCCTTTCATGCCAAGCTCTTTTCTGTCTCTGGCCTTCTCTTTTCCTGGAGTGATTTTCTAGTTCTCTGAGTGGCTAACTCATTCTTATGCTTTATATCTCAGCTAAAATGTCACCTCCTCAGAGAGGCTTTATTCTGAACATCCTCTAGAAAGTGGATCTACAGTTACTCTTTTAGCAGTTCATTGCATTATTTCTTTTATAGCATTTATAATCTGCACTTCTCTTGTTTATATGTTTATCATCTGACTCCTTTACTACAATGTATAAACTCCATTTTATATTTATCTTTTCTTTCTTATTCCCTGTTCTAATCCCAGCACCTATACGATATCTGGGAACATAGTAAGTACTCCATAAGTAGTTGTTGAATATGTAAATGAATCTTTATTATACAGATGAGGGAGCTGAGGCTTAGAGAAGGTAGATAACTGACTCAACTTGTATGAAGTGATGGAAACAGTTTTCAAATCCAGGCAGCTTGATTGCAGAACCCCCACCATTAATTGCCATGCCATAAGAAGGGAATGTTGTAGTATGGCAGACAAAACAGTAAATGTCTATTTTAATAGACAGTACAAAGTAGTAGAAAGCACTGGTCTTGGTATCAGAAATCTTATATTCATTTCTGGCTTTATTGACTGGGGTGAGAAGACCCCATCCCGTTCACTTGACTGAGAGTAGAGGAGGGATGTTATCCAGACAATAATTGGAAGCTGTACCAGAAGAGCTGGAATAATCCTGGGGAGGGGTGAGGGCAAATAGCAATTGTCTACCACAGGATTCTTGTGTGTTCTCACAGTGCACTGAGAATCTCCACAGGCCTTTCCTACAGAGGCCATCTCTTTTGTCACTGTTTTGTAAATCACTTGAAGTTTTGAAATGTAATATTTTCTAAGGGATGTTAAATTTGGAATGAAATTGGGACAGCTGGCATCAAGATAATTGCTAAATGAGAAGTCTGACAGCACAGACTGACAGTTGTGAGAATATGATAATATTTTCTGCTTTAATAGATGCAAAATCATGGATGCACTGGATGTTGGGATTCTTTTCTCTCTTCTTATAAATGACTCTTTCCATTCATTCTAAAAGTGTTTCTATTATGTACAGTAATTGTTCTCTAGCTATACTATAAACTAGGGTTAAAGGTTATAGCATTTGGTTTTCCTGGTATAAGATATTTCGAAGAACATACAACTGTTTTTTAACTTGTGATTTTTATCTAGAAAAAAATATTAGTGATTTTTATCCATCAGCTGTCTATCAGCATATCAACTCAAGGATAATTTACTTTTCCAGAGGACAGTTCTACTTTAGAAGGGAAAGCCTCATTCTTCAGAAAGGAAAAGTATTGTTAGAGAGAAAAACTTATATGTAACGGTGAAACATGGGGCTGGAATTTAGAGATTCAGCATTTCTTTCTGTTGAGATCTGATTTACTCAGGCATTGCATACATTCATTTGTCAAATACTAAGTGAAGATTTCTTTTATGTAAGGAATAAGGATCAAATGGAGTAGAAAGTATACAGGACCTAGGAATCAGAAGACCAGGCTTCTAATCCTGGCTCTGTCTTTTAGTAACTGTGATTTTGGTTGGAGACAACTATCTTTTATGAGTCATGACTCTTCCTTGACTCTAGGTGGGGATGATATAATCTTCCCTGCTTGCCTTCCAGGATTACAGTAAGGATTGAAAGAGTTCTGCAAAGTGTAGCTCTCCAAATGTTAAATATTTTTCTTATTATTATGTGCATAGAAGTCTTCATATAGAAGGCTTTAAAAAAATCACCATTCATGGGGGCCGGCCTGGTGGCACGGCAGTTAAGTGCGCACATTCCGCTTCAGCATCCCGGGGTTCACCAGTTGGGATCCCGGGTGTGGACATGGCACCGCTTGGCACACCATGCTGTGGTAGGCATCCCATGTATAAAGTAGAGGAAGATGGGCACAGATGTTAGCTCGGGGCCTGTCTTCCTCAGCAAAAAAGAGGAAGATCGGCAGCAGATGTTAGCTCAGAGCTAATCTTCCTCAAAAAAAAAAATCATCACCATTCTTTTTACTACATTTTGGTTTACCAATCTGTTTCCTGGAATCATTTTTTTTTTATAAGACTGTATTTTTTAGAGCAGTTTTAGATCTACAACAAAATTGAAGGGAGGTACAGAGATTTCTCATATAGCTCCTGCCCCCACACAAGCATAGCCTCCCCTATTATCAATATTGCTCACCAGAATGGAACATTTTTTACTAAAGATGAATCTGCATTGACACATCATAACCACCCAAAGTCCATAGTTTACTTTAGGGTTCGCTCTTGGTATTGTACATTCTATGAGTATGGACACATGTATAATAACAAATATCAATCATTATCATACAGAATATTTTCACTGCCCTAAAAAAATCCTCTGTGCTCTGCCTATTCATCACCCTCCACCCCAGCAACCACTGATCTTTTTATTATTCCCATAGTTTTGCCTTTTCCAAAATGTTGTATAGTTGGAATCATATAATATGTAGCCTTTTCAGATTAGCTTCTTTCAATTAGTGATATATGCATTTAAGGTTCCTCTATGTGTTTTCATGGTTTGATAGCTCATTTCTTTTTAGTGCTGAGTAATGTTCCATCCTCTGGATGTACCAGAGTTTATTTACCTGTTCACCTATTGAAGGGCCCAATGTCAAAGAACATACTACGTAAGTTTTCTTCTAGGAGTTTTATGGCTTCAGGTCTTACATTCAAGTCTTTAATTCATTTTGAGATAATTTTTGGGTATGGCGTTTGATAGTGGTCTAGTTTCATTCTTTTGCATGTGGCTGTCCAGTTTGCCCAATACCATTTATTGAAGAGCCTTTCCTTTCTCCATTATACAGTCTTGCCTCCATTGTTGAAAATTAGGTCTTGATAGATGTGTGGGTTTATTTCTGGGTTCTCAATTCTGTTCTGTTGATCTCTGTGTCTGTTTTTCTGCCAATATCATGCTGTTTTGGTTACTACAGTTTTGTACTATATTTTGAAATCAGGGAGTGTGATACCTCTACTTTGTTCTTTTTTCTTAAGATTCCTTTGGCTATTTTGTTGTTCCATATAAATTTTAGGATTCTTTGTTCTGTTTCTGTGAAAAATGTCCTTGGGATTGTGATGGGGATTGCATTGAATCTGTAGATTGCTTTAGGAAGTATGGACATTTTAACTATGTTAATTCTTCTAATCCATGAGCACGACTATCTTTCTATTTCTTTGTGTTTTCTTTAATTTCTTTCAACAATGTTTTACAGTTTTCAGTGTACAGGTCTTTCACCTCCATGGTTAAATTTATTCTTAGGTGTTTTATTCTTCTTATTATGATTATAAATGCAATTTTTTTCTTTCTGTTCATTCATTGTTAGTGTTTAGAGATGCAACTGATTATTTGTACATTGATTTTGTACTCTGTAACTTTATTGTTTTCATTTATTACTTCTAATAGTTTTTTTAAAAAACAAAGTGAGATAATTTACAGAGAAATTAAAATAAAGAAATTCTCCCTCTAAAATAGGCTCTATGCCATATCACTCATTCATTTATTTTGTTCATTTAGTCAATAAATATTAATTAAGGTACTTCTTTAAGTGTAGGTAATATAGCAATAAACAATACAGAAATTCCACCTAATTTTAATGTAGCTTACACCCTAGTTGTGAGGAGAGAAGACTGACAGTTGGCAAATAAACAAGTAAATAAATGAGAAACTATCAGATAATTATAAGTTTTCACAGAGAACTCAAACTCAGAATGACTCCATGGCCTCTTTAGATTGAATTGTTTGGACATAACTCTCTAAGAAGTTCTCTTTTAAGATGAAACCAGCCTGACAGAATCATCTCTGTGGAGAATAAGAACCAGGCAGAGGGACACACAGTAGAAAGGAGAAAACAGGACTAAGCTTTGTGTGTGGTAGGCAGAATTCTAAAATGGCCCCAAGATTTACACCCTCTGGTTAACATAGCTTGTATAATCCTTACCCCTCAGGTATGGCCCCAATCTATAAGTAAGATGGGATATTACTCCTGTGTTTATGTTATATGACAAATGGAATTTTGTGGATATAATTAGACTCTCTAATTAGTTGACTCTGAGTTAATCAAAAGGACACTATCCTGGCTGGACCAGAGCTAATTAGATGAGTTTTTGGGGCCGTCCCTGAGGTCAGAAAGATTCACCTGCTTTGAAAAAGTAAGCTTCCGTGTTGTAGGAGACCCATGTGCCTCAAATCTGAGACCAGCGTCTAGAAGTTGAGAGCAACTTTCATCAGCGATATTGGCCTGTAATTTTTTTGTGTGTGTTGTCTTTGGTTTTTGTATCAGGTAATGTTGGCCTTGTGAAATGTGTTAGGAAGCATTCTCTCCTCCTCAGTTTTCTGGAAGAATTTGAGAAGGATAGGTACTAAATCTCCTTTGACTGTTTGATAGAATTCACCAGAGAAGCAGTCTGGTCCTGTACTTTTTCTTTTTTGGGAGGTTTTTTATTACTGTTTCAATTGCCTTACTAATGACCTGTCCAGATTCTTTATTTCTTCTTGATTCTGTTTTGGAAGGTTCTATGATTCTAAGAATTTACTCATTTCTTCTAGGTTATTCAATTTGTTGGTGTATGGCTTTTCATAGTAACCTCTTATAACCTTTTATATTTCTGATATCTGTTGTAATTTCTTCTCTTTTGTTTTTTATTTTATTTATTTGAACCTTCTCTCCTTTTTTTCTTGGTGAGTCTAGCAAAAGGTTTGTTAATTTTATCTTTTCAAAGAACCAACTCTTAGTTTTGTGGATGTTTTCTATTGTCTTTTTAGTCAATATTCCATTTATGTCCACTCTAATTTTTTTCTTTTTTTTTTTAAAGATTTTTTTTTTATTTTTTCCTTTTTCTCCCCAAAGCCCCCCGGTACATAGTTCTACATTCTTCATTGTGGGTCCCTCCAGTTGTGGCATGCGGGATGCCGCCTCAGCGTGGCTTGACGAGCAGTGCCATGTCCGCGCCCAGGATTCGAACCAACGAAACACCGGGCTGCCTGCAGCGGAGCGCGCGAACCTAACCACTCGGCCACGGGGCCAGCCCCTAATTTTTTTTCTTTTTGTGAGTTTGGTCTTCATTTGTTCTTTTTGTAGTTCTTTTAGGTGTAATGTTAGGTTGTTTATTTGCGATTTTTCTTATTTCTTGAAGTAGGCTTATATTGCTATAAACTTTCCTGTAGGTATTGCTTTTGCTACATCCCAAAGATTTTGGCATGTCATATTTTCATTTTCATTTGTCTCCAGGTATTTTTTGATTCCTCCTTTGATTTCTTTATTGATCCCATTACTTGTTCAGTAGCTTGTTGTGTAGTCTCCACATATTTGTGACTTTTCCAACTTTCTTCTGGTAGTTGATTTCTAGTTTCTTATCATTGTGGTCAGAAAAGATGCTTGATATGATTTTGGTCTTCTTAAATTTATTGAGACTTTTTTTGTTCCCCAAAGTATAGTCTATCCTTAAGAATGTTCCATGTGCACTTGAGAAGAATGTGTATTCTGCTGCTTTTGGATGGAATGTTTTATATGTATATCCATTAAGTCCATCTGGTCTAATGTGTCATTTAAGGCTGATGTTTCCTTCCTGACTTCCTGTTTGGATGATCTATCCATTAATGTAAGTAGAGTATTAAAGTCCCCTACTATTATTGTGTTGCTGTCCATTTCTCCCTTTAGTTTTGTCAATAATTGCTTGATATATTTTGGTGCTCCTATATTAGGAGCATATATATTTATAAGTGTTATATCTTCTTGATGGATTATCCCCTTTATGATTTTAAAATGTCCGTCTTTGTCTCTTGTTATCTTTTTTGGCATGAAGTCTATTTTGTTTGATATAAGTATGGATACATCCATTTTCTTCTTCTTTTTCTTTTGGTGAGGAAGATTAGTCCTGAGCTAACATCTGTTGCCAATCTTCCTCTTTTTGCTTGAGGAAGATTGTTGCTGAGCTAACGTCTGTGTCAATTTTCCTCTGCTTTGTATGTGGGACACTGCCACAACATGGCTTGATGAACAGTACATAGATCTATATCCAGGGTCTGAACCTGTGACCCTGGGCCACCAAAGTGGAGCACATGAACTTAACCACTATGCCACCAGGCTGGCCCCACACACCTGCTTTCTTTTGGTGGCTGTTTGCTTGCAATATCATCTTTCATCCCTTCATTTTGAGCCTATGTTTGTCTTTAGAACTGAGATGGGTCTCCCAGAGGAAATCTATTTTATATATTGTTGGGTCTTGTTTTTTAGTCCAGAGGGTGGCTTTAGTCATTTTTAAGTGAAAACCCGAAACTGTGCTCAAATTTATTAGTTATCCCATCTCCTTGTTCTTTGTGCTCTCTTATACACTTTCAGAATTCCTCTAGTCCCGTTGTATGTTTTAAAAAAGAAATAAATAATATTTATCAGAGTGGTAAGTGGCCAATGGAGATATTTCAAGCATGTCTGGGAGATAGACTTTTGTGCAAGACAACTACTATAAATAGTGATATAATTAGTAAATATATGAACTATTTCCTGAAACCTCAGGAAGGTGTTTAGTTGACAGACTGATTTGTGTTAATTTCTAGCAGCTCAGGGACCATTAGTAAGTGAAATTTGCTGCTATTCCATAGGCTCACCGAGCTCCTATTTATGGAGAGAGTGTCTTACAAAAGTTTGCTTAAAAGTTGTTTGTTTGGATCTTAAGGCACGTTTCCCTTGAATTCCAGGCTAGATCAGAAAAGCTGAAATATGATACAGTATAATGTTCCAGTTGTCACTGTTGAGAACTGGGGAAAGGATGAGGCATGAGCAACCAGGAGTAGTCTTGGTCATAGGTCAACACCCTCTCTCTCTCCCTCTCTCTCCCTCCCTCCCTCTCCCCCTCCCACCTCTCTCTCTCCCTCTCTCTCCCTCTCTCTCGCTATATATATCTGTCTAGAGCCCATTACACCTTCTCTTTATCTTTTAGCTTTACTTTCTGGAAAATCTCATCAGCTTATCTTCTTTGCTTTGGTTTACTTTACAGATCTCTTCGGTTTTTCGCTTCACCTTTCATCTTTCATGTTTGGAGTTTTTCTCAAATGTTCTGTGATTCTTGGTTGTATATTTGTGTTTAAAAGTGGGCTTCTACAAAGCTGGTCAGAACTCTGTATTCATGGTTCAAGTTTATAACTATAGGGTGAGTGGACATTAGGGGATCCTCCAATGTCGGCATCTTTCAGTCTTTTCTCTTGGGCTGGTCAGATATTCCAGTTTCTTCTAATCTCTAAATCTGCGTATGAGCATTCTGGGAGCTGAATTGAGGAAGAAGGCTCTATATTCAATCTGTAAACTTTTACTTAATGACCTTGCTTTTAATAGTTTGTCCCCACTCTCAGCTGTAGCTGGTATCCCTCATCCAGAGAGCTTCTCTTTAACTCTCCCCAGAAGATAAGCCACAGTCTTCTGTTGGGATGCAGGAGGGGTAGTTGCCTAGAGGTACATTTTCTTTCTTTCTTTTTTTTAAATATATGGTAAGGCTGTTTTATTGTATTACCAGCACTTTCATTATAATTAGTAAAATAACTGTAATTTCTGGGGTTGTGAAAGAAAGATGATTATTTTTAAAAATTATTTTATTGAGGTCATAATGGTTTATAACATTGTGAAATTTCAGGTGTACATTGTTATTTATCAGTATTCTGTATAGACTGTGTGGTGCTCACCACCAATAATAGAGGTACACTTTCTTAAGTTGACTTTCAACCATTCCTTGGCATTTAGTTCTACCTTCAAACTCACTTCAAGAGGCATCTAGTGCCACCTATTCCTAACCCTTTTGGAGATTTTGCTGTGTAAATTGGATTTCTTTTTTGGTTTTTCCACTTCTGGCCAAAGATTCAGGTTTCTGAGTTTAGTTCATGTTTATCTACTTTCTAGCTTGCAAAATTTGGTTGGTGTTGACTTTTCTCTCATTTTCTTTTTTCTTATTGGTTATATCTTAACAGTCCCTTTATCATCATTTTAGTAGATTTTAAGAGAATGTATAGGTTAATCCATGTATCAATTAATCCATGTATCAATTTATCAGCTGTTTGTTTCTTAAAACTTATTATGAAAAAATTCAAACATATGCAAAAGTAAAGAGAACAGTACTGAGTCCCCGTGAATCCTTTTCTAAGATTCAAGAATTATCAGTTGTCAACATATGGCCAATCTTTTATTTATATTCCCCCACCTCCTCTGGATTATTTTATAGCAAATCACAGACCTCACACCATTTCATCTATAAATTATTCAGTGTATCACTCTGAAAGATAAAGATTATTTTTTTCAAGAAGCAAAACCATGATGCTATTATCAAATCCAAAATAAGCTCAATAATTCCTCAATATCAAATTTCCACTGAATGTTCAAATTTCCAAAATTTTATTGATAAATTTTTTTATGCTGGTTTATTCAAATCTATCAAAACAATATGTGGAGTGTTTTTTTTTTAAATAGGAGAAGATTTTAATAGGCATTTTACCAAAAGATATCTACAAATGACTAATAAGCACATGAAAAGGTGCTCAACATAAATAGTCATTAGAGAAGTGCAAATTAAAACCACAATGAGATACCACTACACATTCACTCTACCCTACACACATACACGCGCGTGCTGACACACACATTCAATTAAATGTGCATAATTTAAAAGATGGACAATGGCAAATGTTGGCAGATATGGTGAACCTGGAGGCCTCATTGCTGGAAAGAATATAAAACGGTACAACCAGTTTGGAAAACAGCTTTCACAGTTTCTTTAAAAGTTAACCATAAACTTACTGAATGTCATAGTAGTTCCACTACTAGGTATCTACCCAAGTGAAATGAAAACATATATTCATGAATGTTCATACTAGCACTATTCATAATAGCCCAACCCTGGAAACAATTCAGATTTTGTCAACTGGTAAGTGGACAAAATGTGGTATATCTCTACAATGGAATTCTACTCAACAGTAAAAAGGAATGAACTACTGATACATGCTACAACATGAATAAACTTCAAAACATTATGCTCATTGAAAGGAGCCAGATGCAATTATCTACATATTGTTTGATTCTATTTAAGTATAGTGACTATAAAAGGCAAATCTATAGAAGCAGAAAGCAGAATGGTTTCCTATGGTGGGAACAGTCTTTTTTAATCTATAGGTTTCCCCCTTTCCCTTTTGCATTTGTTTTTCAATGAATATTTACCTTTTTATCCTTGGCTTTTTCTTGACTCATCTAATGCTGACATCTCCTGTCATGCTTCCCTTTCTCTGGTCACAACGTCTTCTCCTTATAGCTTACTCATTCAACTGTTTAACTTGGTTGTTGTAAGAATTAAATCAGAAAATGTATGTGAATAATTTAGCATGATTTCTAGCACATAGTCTACATTTAAGTAAATGGTATTTGTATTGAAAATTGGTACCAATAGAACACACACACACACACATACACAAAGGGGGAGAAGGAGAGAAAAAGAGGAAGGGAGGGGGAGAGAGAGTGGGATGGAGGGATGGGAGATAGAGGGTGGGAGAGAGAGAGAGAGAGGGGGAGAGAGAGAGATTGGCTCATGCAATTGTGGAGGCTGGCAAGTCTGAATTCTGTAGGGCAAGTAAACAGGCTGGAACTTGAGGTAAGAGTTGATGTTACAGTCTTGAGTCTGAAATCTACAGGGTAGACCCGGAGTTCAGGCAGGGTTTCTCTGTTACAGTCTAGAGGCTGAATTCCTTCTTCTCTTGGAAACCTCAGTCTTTGCTGTTAAGGCCTTCAACTGATGGGATGAGGCCCACCCACATTATGAAGGGTAAACTGCTTTATTAAAAGTCTACTGATTTAAATGTTAATAGCATTTAAAAAATACCTTCACAGAAACATCTAGACTGATGTTTGATTAAACAACTGGCTACCCTAGTATAGCCTGCTGACACATGAAATTAACCATCATAGTATCTGTTATCTCTCCAGGTTTAATTTTCTTTATTCAACTCTAAGTTTACAAGTGACCAGGTGTTTTATAGCACTTGGGGAGAAGAGCTCAAAGAAAAGACATTCAGCAGAAATCAGGCTCTGATGAGCTAGGCCAGTGATTCTCAACCATGGCAATTCTCATCCCAGTGTGCACATTAGAATCATCTGGGGAGGGCCGGCCCAGTGGTGCAGCAGTTAAGTTCACACATTCTGCTTCTTGGCGGCCCAGGGTTCACCGATTTGGATAGCAGGTGCAGACATGGCATCGCTTGGCAAAAGCCATCCTGTGGTAGGCATCCCACGTATAGAGTAGAGGAAGATGGGCATGGATGTTATAGCTCTGGCCCAGTCTTCCTCAGCAAAAAGAGGAGGATTGGCAGTAGTTAGCTCAGGGCTAATCTTCCTAAAAGAAAAAAAAAAAAAAAGGAAAAAGAAAAAAGAATCATCTGGGGAGGTTTTAAAAAGAAGAGTGGCAATATCATGTTCCAGTTGAGACCCAGGTGATTCTTTTTTTTTTTTTTTTTTTGCAATTTATGATCTATGTACTTTATTAGAGTTTTAAAGTTTTCTCCGTAAAAGTCTTGTGTATTCTTTGTTAATTCCTAGATACATTATTTTCCTTTGTATTACATATACTATCTTTTTTTTTTGGTTGAATAGTATTTTATTTAGGGTTTTTACATTTAAATTCAGAAGACAGCTTCACCTCTCATTTAACTTTCTGTGTTTTAATTGCGGCAACCTTGATTTATAACATTATATAAATTTCAGGTGTAAATCATTATATTTCAATTTCTGTGCAGATTACATCATGTTCACCACCCAAAGACTAATTACAATCCATTAGCACACACATGTGCCTAATCATTTCTTTTGCCCTCCTGCCTACCCCCTGTCCCCTCTGGTAACTACCAGTGCAATCTCTGTCTCTTTGTGATTGTTTGTTGTTGTTTTTATCTTCTTCTTGTGAATGAGATCATATGGTGTTTGACTTTCTCCCTCTGACTTATTTTTCTTATCATAATAACCTCAAAGTCCATCCCTGTTGTCCCAAATAGCCAGATTTCATTATTTCTTATGGCTGAGTAGTATTCCATTGTGTATATATACCACATCTTCTTTATCCATTCGTCCCTTGATGGGCATCTAGCTTGCTTCCAAGTCTTGGCTATTGTGAATAATGCTGCAGTGAACACAGGGGTGCATGTATCTTTACACATTTGTGTTTTCATGTTCTTTGGATAAATACCCAGCAGTGGAATATCTGGATTGTATGGTAGTTCTATTCTTAACTTTTTGAGGAATCTCCATACTGTTTTCCATAGTGGCTGCACCAGTTTGTGCTACCACCAGCAGTGTATGAGTGTTCCCTTCTCTCCACATCCTCTCCAACACTTGTTTCCTGTCTTGTTAATTATAGCCATTCTGATGGGAGTGAGGTGATATCTCATTGTAGTTAATCTTGATTTGCATTTCCCTGATAGTTAAAGATGTTGGACATCCTTTCATGTGTCTGTTGGCCATCTGTATGTCTTCTTTAAAGAAATGTCTGTTCAGATCTTTTGCCCATTTTTAAAAGTGGGTTGTTAGTTTTTTTGTTGTTGAGATGTATGAGTTCCTTATATATTTTGGATATTAACCCCTTATCAGATATGTGGTTTGGAGATAACTTCTCCCAATTGTTAGGTTGTCTTTTCATTTTGTTGATGGTTTCCTTTGCTGTGCAGAAGCTTTTTAGTTTGATGCAGTCCCATTTGTTTACTTTTTCTATTGTTTCCCTTGCCCAGTCAGATATTGTATTTGAAAAAATGCTAAGACTGATGTTGAAGAGCGTACTGCCTATGTTTTCCTTTAGAAGTTTCATGGTTTTAGGTCTCGCATTCAAATCTTTAATCCATTTTGATTTAATTTTATGGTGTAAGATAATGGTCTACTTCCATTCTTTTGCATGTGGCTGTCCAGTTTTCCTAACACCATTTATTGAGGAGACTTGACTTTCTCCATTGTATGTTCTTGACTCCCTTGTTGAAAATTCGCTATCTATAGATATGTTGGTTTATTTCTGGGCTCTTGATTCTGTTCCATTGATTTCTGTGTCTGTTTTTGTGCCGTTACCATCCTGTTTTGGTTACTATAGCTTTGTAGTATATTCTGAAATCAGGGAGTGTGATAGCTCTAGCTTTGGTCTTTTTTCTCAGGATTCCTTTGGCTATTTGGTATCTTTTGTTGTTCCATATAAATTTTAGGATTCTTTGTTCTATATCTGTGAAAAATGTTGTTGGAACTTGGATAGGGATTGCATTGATTCTATAGATTGCTTTAGGAACTTTGGACATTTTAACTATGTTAATTCTTCTAATACAAGAGCATGGGAATATCTTCCCATTTCTTTGTGTCTTCTTCCATTTCTTTCTACAATGTTTATAGTTTTCAGTGTACAAATGTTTCACCTCTTTGGTTAAGTTTACTCCTAGGTATTTTATTCTTTTTGTTGCAATTGTAAACGGGATTGTATTCTTAATTTCTCTTTCTGCTACTTCTTGTTAGTGTATAGAAATGCGACTGATTTTTATATGTTGATTTTGTATCCTGAAACTTTACCATATTCATTTATTATTTCTGAAAGTTCATGGTGGATTCTTTAGAGTTTTCTATATATGAAATCATGTCATCTGCAGATAGTGACAGTTTTGTTTCTTCCTTTCCAATTTGGACCCCTTTTATTTCTTTTTCTTGCCTGATTGCTCTGGCTAGGGCTTCCAATACTATGTTAAATAAGACTGGTGAAAGTGTGCATCCTTGTCTGGTTAGTGTTCTTAGAGGGATAACTTTCAGTTTTTCTCCATTGAGAATGATATTAGCTGTGGGTTTGTCATATATGGCCTGTTATTATTTTGAGGTACTTTCCTTCTGTACCCATTTTATTCATAGTTTTTATCATAAATGGATGCTGTATATTGTCACATACTTTATCTGCATCTATTGAGATGATCATGTGATTTTTATTTTTCATTTTGTTAATGTAGTGTATCATGTTGATTGATCTGCACGTGTTGAATCATCCCCGCATCCTGAGACCTAGATTATTCTAATTGGATTGGGTTGAGAACCTCTGGGCTGGATTACAGCCTAGTCCCTTGCTACTCAAGCATCACTTGGAAGGTTGTTAAAATTCAATCTTAGCCCCACCCAGAGTAAGATTCTGGAAGAGTCGAAGATGGGCCACAATTCCATTCTGATATTTGGTTTCTAGTGTGAATATGTTCGACAGGCTACTAAAATATTGTAAAACGACTGAACTTTAGTTTATTGTAGATTCTATGAATAATTGATTTTTTCCGTAGGCTTTCCTCTTTTAACATGCCATGACAGTATGAGAAAGTGAGCACAAACTTATATTGCCTGGGATTATTTGTGAAAGGAAATCTTGTTAGTGTTTTGGCAAATACTCTGCCTTTAGTGCAGAATTTCTAAGCAACCAGAGTTGATTTTGGGGAAAATGAATACTTAAAATGGATTTGGGGAGGGGCTGTCCTGGTGGCATAGTGGTTAAGTTTGCACGCTCATCTTCAAAGGCCCGGGGTTCGCAGCTTTGGATCCTGAGTGTGGACCTAGCATCACTAGTCAAGCCATGCTGTGGAATCATCCCACATAAAATAGAGGAAGATTGGTACAGATGTTAGCTCAGGGCCAATCTTCCTCACACAAAAAAATGAAAAATAAAAATAAAATGGATTTGGGGAAAATGAATCCAAAATGAATATGGACTTGGGGAAATTGAATGTTTAAAATGTTTTTAGACCTTCCTTAATTGACAGTCAATTGCATTTAGAATTTATAGTATTATAAAAAGGTCTGTTGGTTGATTTGAGATTTTCAAGCAAAAGGTCTTTATTGAAATAAGTAATACCCAAAGTCAGTAAGAGTATACAGGGTAGACTCATTTTTCTACCCCTAGCTTCTTAGCGGCATTAATGGTCCTGGAAAGGCAGTGCTCTGGGTCATCTTGAACAAGGGCAAGGCTGCCCTAGGTCAGATCCTATACTTTGACATTTACTTGGTCCGGGATCTTGGACAAGTTAATTTCTTTTTTGACAGTTTCCTTATTGTGAACTAGGGTCACACAACCTGCCTCACGTAGTTTTTCATAAGAATGAAAATAATAACCTATAGAAAATGCTTGCTACAGAGTCAGTGCTTAGCAATGATTCTCTTTAGAGTGAACATGAAGATACAGTCAGCGGGAAGGTCCACTCACAATGGTTAAAATCAACATTGAGTTCCTGGCCTAGTGATTCTTGCACATAACTATAAAGTAAATTACTTTTTAATAAGTAAATAAATTTTGCTTTACAAATCAGTCCCTAGTGTTTTATTACCAAGAGGAGCCATTTTCTCAGGGCTGGAATTTTAAAGCTAAGAGACCAGACCCTGTACTCCAGCTGAAATCACTAAGATATTTTATCAAAAGAGCTGCAATTTGAAACAACTAGTAGTTTTTGTCCATTACATAACTACACTTCTGGACTTTAGTTCTGTCCACTAATACATTAGAGTGAGGAAATTCCTACCTCTCTTGCCTTAGAATCTCAAGTTATTTTAGTGAGCCTGATAGACTCCCCTGCAAAAAAACGGTCAGGGGACTCTGATGCAGTGAACTGCATTTGTGTTAGTGAAAAAGTCTTTAATAAGTACCTATAGTCTGTAGTTGCAGTTGACAGATGTTTTTTCTTTTTGCCTACATATTTCTATTCAATGGAGATAAGACACCTAAAAGCCTGTTTCTGGTGGTGGTTGTTTATAAGGGAACATTTAGGGTCAGTGCCCCTTCCTAGTCCCACTTGTCATTTTCTGTTCTGCCTGTTACCAGTTTCAGGAAAGGTACTATACACTTCGAGGAGGAAACTTTTTTTCACTTGAGTTATTACCTAGGGCAAAAGATATTTTGTCTTTTTAAAACAATCGAACAAAAAGTCACCTTTCTGTGTCTTCCCTTGTGAAACTGTGTTAGATTCATTTTGGCTTCAAAGAACAGAGCCTTAATCCACCCATCTAAAGAAAAAAAAGGCTTTATTGTAAAGAGACATGTGAACTGAAACTGGAAGCTTCCTGGATCTCTTAAAGTTCTAGGAATTCATTCCTCTCTTAGTGCCTCTCTAGCAGGTCATATATCACATAATAAATAGACTATCATTAATATTTGTCGAATGAATGGATGGCTTTTCTCTGGTTACCTCTGCTTCTCTTTCCATGTCTGCTTCATTATCATCTTGTTATTGACTGGTCTGTGTTTATTTCTAGGATGAATTTCATTGGGAGCCAATGTGGCTAATTTAGCAAATTATGATTGATCCACTATTTGGGCCCATTGTATCAGACTATCATTGGCTAGACTACAGGGGAGTCAAATTTCAGTCAAGTGCCCACCTTGGCTAATCAGTGACCACCAGCCTATATCTTGGTTTCTGGTCATGGAGTTTGTGATAAGCTGGATTAAGCAGTGGGGATGGTACGCACTCGGACTAATATGCCCAATTCTGAAGCTTAACTCTAGCTTAAATTAATAGGGAAATGGTCTGGAAAGAGGAGGAGAACAGAAATTACATCAAGCGGCTATTAGTTGTAGGATACATTGTTAGATCTTTTATGTATCATTTAGCCTTTTAATAGTACTATATTGTAGGTTTAATATTCTAATTTTAAATGTGAAAAAAAGTTCATCTCAATTATGTTAAGTAATCTTCCATAAAGTCACTCTGTAAGTATGTGATGGAGTCTGGGATGTAAACCTGTCTCTTTGTCTGCAAATATGTCATATTGTTGAACCATACTGCTCCAGGAATGGTTTATCCAGTGCCAATGGAAATATAATGCAATCCATGTATTTAATTTAAAATTTTCAAGTAACCACATTAAAAAAATAAAAATAAACAGGTGAAATTAATTTTAATAATATATTTTATTTAATCTAATATATCTAAAATATCATTTCAACATGTAATCAGTATAAACAATTACTAATGAGGTATTACACATTCTTTATCTTGTACCAAGTATTTGATATCTGGTGTTTATTTTACACCTACAGCACCTCTTGATTTGAATTAGCCACATTTTAATTGCTCAATGGCCACGTGTAGCTAGTGACTACCATATTGGACAGCAAAGCTGTAGAGTATGAATGTCCATCTAAACATTTATTAGTGTTGTGGTCTGCATTGAGCCTTTCAGGTATCAGTTTCTGATCCATTAAGTGGAGGGTATTAATATCTTCCATATCTGGACTGTAGGGTGCTGCATTACTCATTTTATACAAGGCCAAGTTTGAAGATCCAAAATGACTTTCTGGGGATTTACTCTGGGGCGTTTTCATAATTGAGTTCCAGCTAATTATTAATGCTACTAGCTGCTCTAGGGCGTTTTTGTCACTATATGTAAGGTAATCTATATATCATGCTTTGAGGTTCTTGAAAGTCATATCTTTAACATTTTTGGCAGCTTCTATAAGAAACAAAAAGGTCTGGTTCTGATGTGCTTTTCTGTGTGTATGTTTGGATGTGTGCACAACAATGATTTGCAAATTAGTAGACATATTTATGTGTGTGTGTGTTGATTCTTCAAGTACCAACTAATTTATTAATTTAACTTATGTCAGTTTCTGTTAATGGTACTGATTACAAATGAGAAAAAGTTAGTAAACAGATATGTCAACCTAGGCATAATTTATTATTTGCTGTCTTTTGATGGATGTTTTCCAAGGAAGTTTGTTGATGATATGTATATTATATACCATTATATTATGGGGTATATATTAATATAAATACACACACATATAAATACATACAGACACACATATATGTATGTATATATAGCGTGAGAAAAATAAAAAACTAAGATAATGTGTGTGTTTTTATATATATATGTAATGAGAAAGATAAAAATATTGAGAAAGAATTCATAAGAATACAATAGAAAATGCTATTTGTATTGGTCCTTGCACATTTGTTTAAAAGTATTTTCGGAACAGTCACTGGTGTTCTAGGCACTTTGTGGTTGCTTGGATTCTGATAAAAATAATTCAAATAGTCCCTTTCATCATGGAGCTTACCATTTTGTGAAAGAGATAGGTATTAAATAAATTATTTAAATATAGATGTAGGAAGAGTTATGAAATAAAAGTACACTGTGCAGTGAAGCTTTTATGAGGAAATAATATTTAAACTGAGACCTAAAGGATACGTAGGAATTAGCCAAGCAAAATAGGGAAGAGAGGAAGGGAAGAAACATTTCAGAAAGAAGGAATAGAGTGAAAATACAGGATCTCAGAACCTTTTAAAAAAAAAAAAGACCAGTGAGGTATAAATAATATATTTTATTTTAAAAGTTGGAAAACTGAAGCTCTGTAATATTAAGTCACTCATCTAAGATCACATATTAAACAGTAGATGTAATATGGAATCCTAAGTTGCCCTTATCTTTGCTTTTGTAAAAGGTACCTTTGCTTTAAATTTAAAAAAAAGTAACATACAATAAAATTTGCTGATTTTGGTGTACAGCTTTGTGAGTTTGGACAAATGTATGATCATGTAAACACTACCACAGTCAAAATACAGGAGAGTTCAATCACTCCCCAAAGTGCCCTCATTCTACTCTTATGTGGTGAACCCCTCTTACCAAACCTAACCCCTGGCAATCACTAATCTGTCCCTGTATTTTTACTTTTTCCAAATATCAAATAAATAGAATCTTGCACTATGTAATGTTTTGTGTGTGGCATTTTTGACTTCATGTAAAGCATTTGTAATTCATCTATGTTGTTGTGTGTATCAATAGTTCATTCATTTTTATTGGTAGATGGTATTCTTTTGTATGGATGTACTACGATTTGTTTATCCATTCACCAATTTAAGCACATTTGCTTTTTTTTCTTCTGTTTTTGGTGTTTACGAATTAAGCTACTATAAATATTCATGTACAAGCTAGTGTGAAAATAAACATTTAGTTCTCTTGGGTAAATACCTAAGAGTGGAATTGCTGAGTCATGTGGTAAATATAACTTTATGGTGTGTTTAACTTTATTAGAAACTTCCAAACTGTTTTCCATAGCGGCTGTACTATTTTGCATTCCCACCAGCAATGTTTGAGTTTCAGTTGCTCTGCATCCTTGCTAGCACTTGGAATTGTCAGATCTTTTTCCTCATTCTAATAGGTGTGTAGTGGCATCTCATTGTGGATTTATTTTCGTTTGCACTTTTCTAATGACTAATGATGTTGAGCATTGTTTCATGAGCTTGTTTATCATCTGTGTATCTTCTTTGGTGAAGTTATCTCTTCAAATCTTTTGTCTATTTTTTTAAATGAGTTTTTTGTTTTATTAAATTTGGGGAGTTCTTTATATATTCTGGATACAAGTCCTTTGCCTAATATATGATTTACAGATATTTTTTCCCAGTATACGGCTTATCCTTTCACTGTCTTAACAGTGTCTTGGCCAAGCAAATTTTTCATTTTGATGAAGTCCAGTTTGTCAAAAAGTTTTTTATAGGGGCTGGCCCCGTGGCCGAGTGGTTAAGTTCTCATGCTCCGCTGCAGGCAGCCCAGTGTTTCGTTGGTTCGAATCCTGGGCACGGACGTGGCACTGCTCATCAAACCACGCTGAGGCAGTGTCCCACATGCCACAACTAGAAGGATCCACAACAAAGAATATACAACTATGTACCGGAGGGGCTTTGGGGAGATAAAGGAAAAAATAAAATGTTAAAAAAAAAAAGTTTTTTATAGATCATGCTTGTGGTGTTCTCTCTTTCCCTAAACCAATGTTACAAAGATTTTTTCCAATGTTTTTTCTAAAAACTATGTTTAATAGTTTTATGTTTTACATTCAGATCTATGATACATTTTCAGCTATGTTTGTTATAAGGTATGAGGCTTGGTTTGGTTTGAAGCTTTTTGTATCTCTGGGTGTATGTCTTTTGCCAGATTTGCAAAGGTTTTAGCCATTATTTTTTCTGCACTACACTCTTTCTCCTCTCCTTCTGGGACTGGGGTGATATGAGTCTTAGACATTTTGGTGTGGAATCACAGGTCCTGAGACTCTATTTGCTTTTTGAATATTTTTTTTCTCTCTGTTGTTTAGATTGGATAATTTATACTGATCTATCTTCAAGTTTGCTAACACTTTCCCCTTCATCTTTATTCTGCTGTAGAGCCCATTCAGTGAGTTTTAAAATTTTGGTTATTGCATTTTTTCACTTCTAAATGTTCTATTTTTTTCTTTTATATTTTCTATTTCCCTGTTGAAACTTGTATTATTACATTTATTTAAGAGTGTTTTTAATACCTACTTTAACATCTTTGTCAGGTAATTCTAACATATGTGTCATCTTGCCATTAATGCCTGTGAGTGTTTCTTCTCCTGTGTAAGTTGGGATTTTCCTGGTTCTTTGTAATGCTGAGTAATTCTGGACGTTTTGAAAATTATGTTATGAGACTCTGGGTCTTATTTACATCTTATGAAGAATGTTGATGTTTTTATTTTAGCAGGGAATCAACCCAGAGAGTTCAGTTGCAAGTTCTGACCAGCTCTTCTGTGGTTTGTGGTTTCAGTGACAATTCCATCTTCAAAGGCTTTGCATTGCTATTTTGATCTGTCCTATGTGTTTTCAACCAAGTGGCCAGTCTGAGATCTGGGTGGTGGTCCATAACTTAGCTCAGTTCTGAAATCTTTGTTGTGGTGTTTACGGTCATATCCATGCGTGTACAGCTTAGGATCACATCATATCCTAAGCCTCTCCCTCTCTACAGTATACCCAGTGCTTTTTGGTTTCCTGGCCAGAAAACCGTGGCTTTAGTTATCCTACTGTGCCATTCACGTCCCACTCATATTCAGGACCAAAAGCTAGGTAGACTGAGAGAGAAAAAAAGCAACAAGAGTTTACCCTTCCCTCTTGGACCATAGCTCTTCCAGTAGAAAAGGAATTTTCTTCTTTGAAGTTTTAGAGACCTGTGAGTCCCTCCCTGCTGTCACTGTTGCTGCAGACACTGCCACAGGATTGCCTGGGGATTGAGTCATGAGAGAAGAGAAATAAAACATAATAATAAAAGAAAGAAAAACTGGGGATTTCCTCCACTCTCTGAGTGTTAGCAGTTCTTTTTCCTGTTGAACCAGAACTAGGGGGCATCTCTAGAACTCTGTCTCTTCACATCTCAATGTCTACTCCTGGTTTTGATGTACCTTGAGTCCAGGCTAGGGGATACTGAAGGAAAAACAAGAAACTCACTATTGGTGTTTTGAATTCTGGTCTTCTTCTCCAGTCTACCTATTATTTACTCTTTGGCGCTCTCAAATAGCTGCTCTGTGCATTCTGTCCAGGTTTTATAGCTGCGTTCAGTGGGAGAGACAGAGTGGAATATGCCTTTTCCAACTTACCCAGAACCAGAATCCAAAGGATACATATTATTAAGTTATGGCTAATGGTTTTAGTGGAAGAAAAACAACCCCCAAATTATGTATTTGTGTTTCATTTTCGCTTTCACTTGTCATGATTAATTGCTTGGTTAATTAAGGATATCTGTCTTGGTGGGGCTCTTGGCAGAGGAAGGTGAGTTTTTACTTTTACAGATCTTTCAATTCACACAAAGAGGGTAGACTTAGAAAACACATTTCCATGGGATAAAGGATATAATTACAGTGAATGGTTTGAGAGCAATAGGCTTAAAAACTGCATGATATTTTTATGTTTTGTGTTCTTTACTCATGGAAATGATTATCACCTATACATAACCATTCTGTACTACTGCCTTTATGTAGAAGGCAGTTAAATGGAGATATAATTTGGTTCAGATTTTGCGGTATACTTTTGGAATGTTTTTTTAAGTTTGTCTGTTGATGGTACCAAATATAACTTAATTGGCATTCCATAAGAGAACTAAAGACAACCTGTGGGCTCAAATTTGGATGATGCCGTCCTTGGGCTGTATAGTGTAAGTTGTTAAGATGAGAGACTCTAGAAGCAGATTACTTGGAATTGAATCCCATTTATCTACCTTTGGTTGTGTGACCTTGAGCAAGTTATTTAACCTATTTGTGCATCAATCTCATCCTTTGTAAAATTGGCCTGGTAATAGTACATATCTTATAGTGTTTTTTTCAAGATTCAGTAAGTTAATACCTTAAAACACTTAGAACAGCGCTTGTTACTCTCACGACATTGGAAAATTGGATCTGTCGGAGTTAATAATAGTAACTAGTATTTATTTTTAAAATTTTTTTCTTTTGAGGAAGATTAGCCTTGAGCTAACATCTGCTGCCAATCCTCCCGTTTTTGCTGAGGAAGACTGGCCCTGAGCTAACATCTGTGCCCATGTTCCTCTACTTTATATGTGGGATGCCTGCCACAGCATGGCTTGATAAGCGTTACGTATGTCTGTGCCTTGGATCTGAACTGGTGAATCCTGGGCCTCCGAAGTGGAGCAAGTGAACTTAACTGCTGTGCCACCAGGCTGGCACTGTAACTAGTATTTATTGATTATTTATGTGCCAAGTACTTTTCTCACTTCATTCTCCCCACCAGACTACATTTTTCAGATTAAGAGATTGACGTAAAGAGAATTTGTCCAAGACCTTATGTCTAGTAAAGTGGTAGAGACTGGATTGAAATCTAGGCAGTGTGAACTCAGAATTCATGCTCTTAGCTACTACATCATATTGCCATAAATGGATAATCAACAATATAATAGTCATTCTAAACTGATGGTATATGATCACCAATACTATCTGTTATCAGCAGGTAGAGTTTTGCTGTGGAGCACATTTTGTTCAAATCTACAAGTGTTTTTAAGTTTTAAATTCCTAATTAGAGACATACCTGTTTAAAAATGGCAGAAAAAATATTTCTGTCCTTTACCAGAAAACACTTAAAAACAAACAAAAAACAACAGGTACATTCCATCTTCAATAAAAGTAGGAGGTATCTCTAACCCTGGTCTGTCGGATAGGAATATGGAAAGCAGATGGAAGAATTGTAGATAACTTAGCAGTGAGAATGTCAAATCTAACCATCTGCAAAGGGACATACCAGGGATAAGCAAACTGATTCATCCAGCAGAATCTGAGAAAGGCTCAGGAATCAGAGGTGTTAAGTTTTAGAAGGAGAGTGAGGTGGGATACAAAAAGGAGGATTGTTTGAAATTATATTCCCAGACACTAACAACTACCACTTCCCCATCTCTTCAGCATTGTAGAAGGTATACTCTATGAGGACTGAACCTGAGAGACTGCAAAGAGGAAGGTAGGAGTGAGGAGAATTAAGTGAAAGTCTGCATGTTAGTGATACAGTCCTCGTAGCTCCCTTCCCGAGCTTAGCTCTACAATATTAGCAACAAGGCTTACAACCTCCTTTCTGTCCTCATACCTCCTCAGACAGGAGGTTGGAACATCCTTCTCTGAAGAAATTACACACTCCAGAGAAAATGTCTGTAAGTTCTGACATGTGGACTTCCCTGATGAAAAGACAAAACCAATTGGCCTCCTGATTGGCTTACAGGGAAGATGACCACTCATCAAGCTTTGCCCATGTGCACACAGCTTCCAATTGCCTTTTTTAGTATCTCAGTCATAGATAAGAACATAGAACCAATTACCAACAATCAATTGAGGACAGCCTCCAACAGAAAGAGGAGAGGCTGTCAGGAAAGAGAAGAAAGCTTCAAGAAAATATAATCAGTACTCTCAGAGAGTGGAGTAGATTTTGCATCCATAAAATAATGTAATGCTATGAGAAAGGAAGAATAAGAGAACAAGAAAACATCCTAAGAAATAAAATATTCAATACAAGGGGTAACTGCAGATGAGAAAGCCTCCCAGAAAATAGAATTAAAAGATAATGAGATGGGAAATAGGAGAAAAAGATAGACAATCAATAGCAGAGGTCCAACATCTGATTTTTAGGAGCTCCCAAGAAAAAGAACAGAGAAAACAAGAAGCAAGAAATTATCAAATATATTAAAAAAGAAAAATTGCTGGGACTGAAAACATGTGTTTCAAATTTAAAAGGATTCACAGAGTGCCCAGCACAAGGGATTAAGAAAAAGACCCACACCAAGATGCATCATAATGTAATTTCAGACTCTAGTTTGACTCCCCCAACCCATTCTACTAATCTCCTTTATCCTTGCTTTTCTTCATTTAAGAGGCTGGAACAATAAAACTTGCTTATCTAAACTCCCTTGTAGCGAGTTATGGCCAAGTATGATAAAGTGCTGCTAGCCTACAAAATCTAAGTAGAAGTCTGCTGAAGAATTTCTGAGAAAACTTTTTGTTTTCTGCTATAGGCTCTACTTCTTTCTCCTCCTTCTTCTTCCGTCTTTTCCTGTATGGAATGTGAACAAGATTGCTGGAACTACAGTAGTCATTTTTTCACCATTAGAATCACAGAGGTCTTAGCTTTTGTATGCTTGAGCTGCTGATTTAATGATGTCAGCAACTACCCATCTCTAGATTTCTTGTTATGTTGGGAGATGGAGGGATTGTCTATTTGGCTAAGCTACTATATGTTGGATTTTCTTTTACCTACAACCAAACACAATCCTCATACACTTCCAGAGGACCAAAAAAAAAAAAAGAAAAAAAATCACATGTAAACGTCAGGAATAAGAATGGCATTACATTTCTCAAAAACACCATTAAAAACTAGAAAATAATAGAGCAATGACTAAATAATTCTGAAGGAAAGTAATTTTCAACCTTGAATTTTATACTTGGCCAAAATATTTGTCAGGTGTAACTGACAGAGATACGCAAAATTTTAAAATATTTTCCTCTCATTCACTCTTTCTCAGGAAGCTAGTAGAAGGTGGGCTCTACCAAAATGAAGGTGTAAACCAAGAAATAGGAAGTTACAGGGTCTAGAAATGTGAGCCCTACCAGAGAACAGAGGCAAAAGGAAATCCTAGCATAGTCCAGAGGGCCAGTGCAGATTGGAGTAGGGACAGAAGATTTCCAGGCGGCATAACCACAGGAAAAACAGCTTATCTGATAGGTTTGACTATAAGAAAAATTGTTTTTAGAGTGTCGTTAGAGCTAGTGGAATGTGGGGGAAGATTTACCCAGAGAATGAAAAAGAACAGTAAAGTGCATCCAAATCAACTTTAGAAAAAAGAAATTACAGAAGGAAAATATAATCATAGTATAATGCTTTAATCAGTAAGCAATATTTTCTTAGTCATTATAAAAACAGTTATGGATATAGACCCAATTATGTTTCAACCATATTGGGAGTCTGGGGTGGGGGAGGTGACATGGATTTAAAGTGAAAATCTTCATACCATGTAGGATACCAATATATTAGTATAAACTACCCATCTGTAGATGTAGCAGCATGGAGTTAAATGCCAGAAGCAGCAGCTGAACGAGTGTAACGTGATTACATCTGGGAATGGGAGGGCCTTGATGGTGGGGTGACCAGGAGGGGTGTTGCCGCAGAGCTGCTGTGTCTTAAGTCTTTTAGCACTATTTGACTATATGGATGTATTACTTTGATAAAAATAATTAAGAAAAAGAAAGCTCAGAAGTAGAGGAACTCATACATTTTATACTTAGACTTTCATGAACATACAGTGTTCTTTCACACTGGCATTTCTTTGCACTTTTTCTTTACTCCTTCTGGAATGCTGTTTTTCCTTTTACTTCCTGGAAAAATCCTACTCATTTCATATGATTTAGCTCAAGTGAAGTCATCCGTAATCTTCTTAAGCAGAGTTAGAGTCTCCCTTTTTGGTGCTACGGAATTTTGTGCAAGCTTGTTTTATATCATATATCTTTTGGCAATTCTTTGTTTGCATGCTTATCCCTTCCAGGACTGTCAGCTCTTTGAGAGTTGGGGAGGGGTGTTTTAAATTTTTGCCTCTTCTGCAGCACTTAGCATAGTGCCTGATCATAGTAGATGCTCAGTAGAAGTTGAATGAAGAAATGGATCTAGGGTACAGAGTTAGGGAACTTGTGTTCATGTCTAGCTTTGCTACTCCTTTTGCCTCTTGCCTTGGTCACAGCACTTATTTATTGGTGCCTAAGATTTCTCTTGGAAAAATGATGTGATGAGCTTCAAACTCTTTAAGAATTTGAAAATCTATTACTCTCTTTTATTAGTGGCTCTAATGCTGCAACTTGAAATCTATGTATAATAAGATTACTTCCTACAGCTTTATCCTTCCTGGCTCTTTATAATTATTTTATGTTGTCACTGTATTTTTTTTTTAAATCTATTTTCTCTGTAGACTGTAAGCCTTCAGAAGACAGGAACATGTCTGTCCTGTCCAGCATTATTTCCCAGTGTTTGTTAGAAAGACTTGCATGTGGAGACATACAGTAAGCATTTGTTGAATAAATATAGCCTGACAGTAATTTTATGGATGCTCCAAAGATCCAGTGTTCTTCCAGACGTTTTAGAAAAATATCTTTAAGTCAAAATGCAATAGCACAAATTTGGGTACAGTCTTTGTCAGCTATTACGTAATATCACTTCTGTATGCATACTTGGAATGTTTTTCCATTTCCTGTGTATTCAGGGCTATTTCACTCCTTTAATTACCTCTTCAAAATTTCTTTCATGAGGCCTTTCTGAGTTAATCTCTTCTTCCAAGTCTCAGCAACTTAGTGTATGAGAGCTGTGGTTTATATAAGACTTTTTTTTCTGAGTTAAACTGTAAATGATTTGGGGCAGAGTTTTTGCAGCTTGATAAAACACTCTATACATTTTAATGAGTCAAATCTACATGATTCAAATCTACAAGCTGGCTTTCCCTTGAATACATGCAAGTAAAAAAGTCAAGGACTTGGCAAAATTTATTTTAGATTTTGCCAAATCCAACATTTTGAAATGCAATTTAAATATTTAACCAAATGTTTAACCAAATTCCAAACGTCACTGCATTTATTCTTCTTTGGCTAGAAGTTGCAATTTGCCAACAGACTGAATGAAAGTATTTTTCTAAAGGATTGGATAGCTTCTAAAGCATTTGCAGCCTTTAACAGTAGTTTCTTATTTCCCTGGATGTATGTTCCAATTCCAAAATATTCATTGTCTTTATTCCAACTTTGTGCAGCAATTTCAAGTCCTTCGTCTATCTGCGTCTCTTCCCTTCCTCCCTCTCTCCTTCCCTTCTCTCTTCCTCCTTCAATGCCAGGAGTGGCTAAATGATTTAGACTATAGACTGATCCAAGGGAGTGTGAAGCACGAATGGATCTAACTCTTTCTGAGTACTTACTATGTGCTTTAAAGTAGACACTTGCTGTGCACTAGGAATTGTGTCAAGTGCTTTTTGTGTGTTTAAATCCTCAGAGCAATCCTGTGACGTTTTACTTTTCCCATTTTACTGGAAAGGAAATTGTTTCCACTGTTTGAGGAACAAGCAATTTCTTCAGTTATAAACTCATATATTTAGAGGCAGCACTTGAAACCAGGTCTATCTGGAGCAGCATGCATCTTGCCTCCCTTACATATCAAATACTCTTAGAGAACTTCAATAGCAGCATGTTTATGCCAATGCTATTTGAATTAAGGCTTTGTTTAAGGTTGATGATGTCAGAGATTTCTCTTGATCTCAACAGTGTCCTTTTTAGTTTGATACAGGCTAATGTTTTAATAATATGAAGCTGAGAATGTTGGTAAATATATTGAATGAGAGACTAAGAGTTCCAAAAGATTTTGACAGCATTCAATGAAAAACTAAACTTCGAAGGATACAATTTAGTAGGAACAAATATTAGGTGTTATGTGCAGGCCCCAAAGTGATTGCACGAATGCAGAATTGGTGAGTTGTGGCTTGGCAACAGTTCTTAGGGGGATCTTATAGGATTTTATCATGGTAAGCTCAATATAAGTAGGGATGTGATTAGGCTGCTTTTTGGCTGCATTAGAGAAACTATAGTAGCTAGAATTAGGGAGGTAAAAACAATCTCAGTTTATTTTATTCTAAATTCTGGTCAGATTGCATTTGAAATAGTGTGGTTTAGGCAGAATTTGTGTGGTTTAGTAACAGAGTTATGTGGACATAATGAAGTGAATTTAGACTGGGAGATTCACAAAGATGGGTAGTATGCCCTACTTGTGTTCCTGGAATATAACTATTAGTCAAGGCTCTCCAGAGAAACAGAACCAACAGGATGTATACATATAGAGGGAGAAATGTATTTTAAGGAATTGATGATTGTGGAGGCTTGGCAAAACCAAAATTTGCAGGATTGACAAGCGTGCTGGAGACTCAGGGAAGAATTGCAGTTTGAGTCCAAAGTTGGTTTGTTGGAAGAATTCCCTCTTCTTCCTGGGAGGTCAGTCTTTTTCTGTTAAGGTGTTCTACTGATTGGATCCAGCCCTCCCATATTATGGAGTGATCTGCTTTATTCAGTGTCTGCTGATTTAAAGGCTAATCTCATCTAAAAGATACCTTCACAGAAATATCTAGAATAATCTTTGACCAAATATCTGAGTATCATGGCTTAGTCCAGTTAACACATAATATGAGTGACTACAGATAATCACTAAATATTTGAATTTCTTGAAATAATGAACTAATAATGAATGAAGGGTGTGTAGACATTTGAAGGAGATGGGTATGTCTAGCTAGAGAAAAGAAGACTCAGCAATAAAATAATGGCTATCTTTAAATATTTGAAAGGCTTGGAGATACCAGTTATAGCTGAGGGCAGGGGATGAGTCTTGAGGCAGAAAACAGGGTGATAGATAGAAAGTTTATATACAGAACAGCTGAACCTCTCTTCCCATTCCTTTGCACAACATCATCAACTAGGCAGCTACTTTCCAGGTAAGAATATATTCTTCTCTGAAAGAAGTGAATGACTCTAAAGAAAAGGGCTCCATATACTGATATCTAGAAGTCCTCCAATGCAAGGTTACCTTTCAACCCAATCACCCAAAAGTGAAGCCCTTCTATCAACAGTTCCCCTCATGCTCACAAAGCTTCTAATCAGGATTATAGTGTTTCATTTTTAAAAATAAATACATGGGCAAAGATAATAATAATTTATCTAACATTTAGACACAGTGCTAACTGATTTAGTATTATTGTATTTGATCTTCACAACACCCCTATGAGGTAGGTACTAGTAACATTTTCCAAATGTGGAAACTGAAGCACATATTAAGAAACTTGCCCAAGGTCACATAGTTTATATGTCATTAAGCTAAGAGTTGAATCGGACAGATGGACTGGCAAGCATCATAGATTTGGGAGTTATATGGAGAAAACTTGAGATTATAATATATCCACTGTTGGGAGAAATTGAGAATAAGATACTTATGGTTTTATTTTAAAGTGTTTATTTAGGATTCGTGTACTTATCATTTTCCTAAAGAGGTGATTTCCATTGTAAACCTAACAAATATTTTATAGAGAGAAGAGGCAAAATTTTCTGAATAATTTTGGCTGGTGATCTGATTTATTTTCAGACTAAAGCACTGATTCACTATCTAGGATCTATGAATGTTAAGGAGTACATGAAAACAATATGAATCTTTTAAATTTTTTTTCAGTATTTCAGAAAGCCTAATGAAAACACATGTTTACCTTTAGTAAGGCTGTACAGATTAACTAAATCGTCATTTTTGTTTTTGCCTGTATATCAACTCATTTTATTACTAGGTACTTTGTGCCAATAAAAATGGTTACCAGGTTGTTGGGTAGACATTTCTGACTTTTGTTTCACACTGGTGATTTTTTTTCTCTTCCCTATGTTTTTTTTTCTTGCCTTATTTTTTTAAATTGAAGTACATTATACATACAGAAAAGGGCACTCATCATAAGTGTACAACTTTAAGAATTGTCATAAAGCAAAAAACCCATGCAACTGCCACTCAGAATAAGAAATAGAACATTACCAGCACTCAGAAATGCTCCTCGTACTTCCTTTCAGTCTTTCTGTTGAATGATACATATATCTTTTATATATATATATATAATATATATAAACGATTTATATGTATATATAAATGTATATACACACACACACATTTCTGTTGAATATATAGGTAGGAATGATATTGTGAGGTTATAGTGTATGCATTTGTTTAACTTTTTTCCAGAGCTGCTGTACAAAATTTACACTTTTACTAGAAATATGTGAGTGCTTCCCAGCCTAACCATCATTTGGTATTGTTAGTCTTTTTAATTTTAGCCGTTCTAGCAAGTATATCTTTTCTCATCTCTGGTTTGCCTTTTCACTTTGTTAGTGTTGTCTTTGATGTATAGTCACTGATAATTGTAACTAGTTCAAGTTATCAGTATTTTCCTTTGTGGTTAATGCTTTTTTCTGTCTAATTTAAGACACTTTTGCCTTATATCAAGGTCATAAGTTATTCCTTTGTGTTAACTTTTAGAAGTTTTATTATTCTTTAACAGATCTATTATTTATTAAGAATTGAGTTTTAGAAATGATATGAGATATCTGTCAGTTTTCATTTCTCCATTTGATATTCAATTGAACTAGCACCACTTATTGAAAAGGTCATTCTTTTTCTACTGCTCTGCAGTGCAACTTTTTGTTTTTTTGAGGAAGATTAGCGCTGAGGTAACGTATGGCACCAATCCTCCTCTTTTTTCTGAGAAACATTGGCCCTGAGGTAACATTCAAGCCCATCTTCCACTGTTTTATATGTGGGACACCTGCCACAGCATGGCTTGATAAGCGGAGCTTAAGTTCCTCACCTGGGATCCTAACCAGCAAACCCTGGGCTGCCAAAGCGGAAGGTGCAAACTTAACCCCTGCAGCACCAGGCTGGCCACTGCAATGCAACTTTTAAAAAATGTATATGTTGGGGGCCCGCTCCGTGGCCGAGTGGTTAAGTTCGCGCACTCTGCTGCCGCGGCCCAGGGTTCGGATCCTGGGCGTGGACATGGCACCGCTCGTCAGGCCACGTTGAGGCGGCGTCCCACATCCCACAACGAGAAGGACATGCAACTAAGATATACAGCTATGTACTGGGGGGTTTGGGAAATAAAGCAGAAAAAACAAACAAACAAAAGATTGGCAACAGTTGTTAGCCCAGGTGCCAATCCTTAAAAAAAAAAAGGGAATATTGGCAACAGTTGTTAGCCTAGTTGCCAATCTTAAAAAAAAAAAAATATATATATATATATATATATATATATATGTATATATGTGGGTCTTTTTTGTACTCTCTTCTGTTCCATTGGTCCATGTATTTGTCCTTGTGCCAATACCACACTATCTTAATTACTGCAGTTATCTTGATATCTGATAGTGTGCCTCTTCCCATGTCTTCAAGATTCTTTTGATTTTTTTCCTATATTAATTTTAGAATCACTTTGTTAATTTCCACAAAAAAATCTGCTGGGATTTTTGTTGGAATTGCGTTGAATCTATATAACAATAATGGGAAATTAACATTTTCAATGCTTACTCCATGAGCATGGTATATCTCCATTTATTTAGATCTTTTAAAAATTTTTTCCAGCATTATTGAAGTATGAGTCACAAATAAAAATAGTATATATTTAGGTTGTATGACATGAGTTTTTTGAGGTATACAAGTGATGATTAAATTTATATATACATAAATATTTAAAATAGTATTTTATAGTGTTCCCTGTAGAGATCTTGCACTTTGTTCATTAGTTTTTTTCTACGTATTTTATATTTTTAATGTTTTTACAAATGGTGTAATTTAAAAACTTTTATGTCTAATTTTCTGTTGTTGCTGCTGATGTGTTGAAGCAGTTGATTTTTTATTTTGACCTAAAATCCAGTGATCTTGCTATATTTCCTTACTAATTCTAATAATTTACTATGTATTCTTTTGAATTTTCTACAACAATGATAAGGAGTTTTATTTCTTCTTTTTCATTGCTTGTATCTTTTATTTCTTTTTCTTGCCTATTGCACTGTAAGACTTCCAATAAATTGTTGAAGAACAATAGTGTTAGTGGCATCCTTATTTAGTTTCCAGTCTCAAGAAGAAAGCTTTTGTCATTTCACAATTAAGTATGATGATTGCTCTAGGTTTTTATTTTTTCTTTATTATTGAAATATAATCTACCTACAGGAAAGTATGCATACCAAATTTGTATTTATCATATTTGCCCAATGAACTCTCATAAACTGAACACCTTTGTGTTATAAGCCCTCAGATCAACAAATCAGCCCTCCTGAAGCTCTTCCCTTACTTATTTCCATTTACTGTTCCCTAAGGATTAGTACCACTCTCCTGACTTCTAAATGCTGTCAGTTTTTTTAATAGAAACTCTTTTTATCAGTCTAAGGCAGTTCCATTTTATTGCTAGTTTGCTAAAGTTTCTTTTCTTTCTTTTTTTTTTTTGTGTTATTAGAATAGACCCAATTGGATCATTCCTTTTTCTATATTATAGGATTTGATTTCCTGATATGTTGTTTCAGAGTTTTGCACTCATACTCATGAGGATTCTCCTTTGGTTTTGCTTTCTTGCAATGTCTTTTTGATACATTTTGGTTTTGGTATTAATGTTATCCTGGCCTCAAAAAACACATTTAGAAATGTTTCCTATTTTTCTGTTCTCTGGAAGTATAGATGTAATATTGGTGTTATTTCTTTCTTAAAAATTTGGAAGAATTGAAATATTGGTGTAAATAGTTGTCTATAGGATGGGTTAGAATGGGGGAGGAAATGAAGTTAGGGAGTTCCACTGGTCTGTGTTATAATTCTGATGTAAGATGATAATGACTTTGACTAGGATGGTGGCATGGGAAGGTAAAAGACAAATAATAGCAAAATTAACAATATCTTGATTCATATAGCATTTTATTCCTTACAAATTGCTTTCATTTTATCTTTACAGTGGCCTTGGTGAGTAGAAGATTTAAGGAAAGGATAAGTTATAGAAAACTATAAGGTTTGGCTTTTAAGTTACTGAGAGATTACTGGTGCCACTGAGTTAAGTAGGGATGCCAGTTTATTTCTTTTTTTCCTCTTGTTTAAGAAGGATTACTGAACATATGTGTTTATTATCTTCTTCCTTGAACCACCTTTCAACGAAAGAAGACATATAAAAACAAAAATAAATCAATCGAGGAGAGTGGCCCAAGGAGACCATAATTCTCTTATCTGTAAAATGATAGGCTTGGATTAGGTGATCACTACGTTTTTCAGGTTTTTCAACTTCTGCTAATTATATAAGCTAAATTACAAATTTAGATGTTCTTATGATAATTTGTTTCATAAAAGAGACCTGGAGGAGCAAGTACTAGTATCATACCTTTAACAGTTAATTTTTTGACAAGTTACTCAACACAATACTACATTTTTGGGAAAAGATATTGGAATAAATGGCAGTGATGTTGAAAATGCTAAGAAAATAATCAACATTTAAACCAGAATATGAGCCACTTAAATTACTTAACTCTTTGGACAGCAAATGTACAAACAAATCAATGCAGCTAACCTTAATATAGTAAATATTGGTTCAAATAGGAAGAAAATTGAGTAATGGGGAAATATGGCAGGGAACAATGGGAACAAAGTGAATTCTGGTAAAAACGAGAAAGAGTAGGTAAGCAAAAAAATTCTCCTCTTAGTTCTATATGTTTGATAAACATATGCTAGGTACTTCTGTAATAGAACCATAAAAAGCTATTCTAGTACAGGGTAGTTTCATTGACAGTATTTGTATTTTTCATTTGGGAAGACCAGGCACAGAGTTAGGCAAAATGGCTTCAATTCTACATCAGATCTACTTAGGTTGCCAGGAATAGAAACCAACTCTAGCTAGGGAAGCAGAGAAGGAATTTATTGGGTGGTTCATAGCATTAAAGAAGACTAGAGACCAGGCTCAGGGCTGCATTAGGTGTCTAAACAGCAGGGTCTTCTCAATAGTCTTGTCCGAGCTCCAGTTCTGGGACTTTCTCTTTCCATTCTTAAGCCACTCTACTTTAAATCTAAATTTTGGAGAGATTCTCATTGGCATAGCTTGGATTACTACTCATCCCTGTTTAGGAGGAAGGCAGGGCTTGTTGATTTGTAGTCCCATCAAGAATGCATACAACAGAGAAGAGGGAGTTCTCTGAAATGAAATGAGAGTACTGTTACCAAAAGAAGGAAGAAATGGATTCTAGGCAGCCAGATTCCCACAAATGTTCACTGTGTAGTCTAAGTTGAGGCATAGGGCTAAATAAAAGAACTTCTAATTCAGATTTGAATAAAGATGAAAACAAAACATTTCTTTTTTGGATGGTTTCTAAGCTAGTTTCTGCCTGCTTTTTCCAGCTTCTATTGAAGCAGATGAGTTCATAAGTCTGCTTATGTCAAGCCTTTCTTCCTCTGCTTCTTACTTTCCTTCAGAGGTACAGTTACATGTAAACAAATTTCCAAAAACTATGACTTGCAGCTTTCACTTGGCTTCAAAGCATTCATAGCTGCCAGGATTTCCCAACTACTCTTTTCCACTCAGTCCAGGATGTCTTGGCACTGACTGCTTCTGGAATTAACACTGAGACTGTCGGACTTCTTCAAACACTGTATAAATAACCCAGTTTTTTTCTGAGGTCATTTTCCATTTATAGACTTGAATTAAGGAAAGTTAGGAGTCCAGGAGGCCAATCTATAAAGCATGCTAAAATATCACTGAAGTAGATTAGAAACATGGCACTAGTTAGCTCAGTTTACCATAATGTGGCAAAATCTAAATTTGTCCCTTTCCCGCTAAAGTAGACAGTGTCTTGGAGTAGAAAAAATATTACAATTGGGCAGTGCCCTTCCATAATGAAGTCAGTTTTGAGCCTTACTTAAAGAATATAGTTTTGAAGGGGAAACCAAATTATTTCCCTATCTAAGACACCCATATGCCTATCTGGCTCTGTCAGTTTCTCAGACTGTCTCATGACTAATTAGCACTGATGCCCCTTGCCTGAAACTGTCTGGGGGCACAGTGTGATAGTATGAGAGAGTGGAAGGATCACTAGGTAAAGGGTCAAAAAACATAAGCTGAGGGCTTAGAGGTGGGCTTTGCCTTAGCTGTTGCTGCAAATTCCATATTTGGAGAAAAGGAACAGAGGAAAGCTGCAGTTGCTCCCTGCAGATGGTAGCTCAGGATAGTAGCTCAGGATCTAGGCAAGTCAGAGCTAACACATTAGTGTCTTCAGTGCATCCTGCTTTGGGAAGCTAGTGATGGTATCTAAGGATAGAGACTTTCCTATATGCAAGACACTGTGTCAGGCTTTTACAATATATCACTGAAATCTCCTGGTAACTCTCGATGTTATTCTTGTTTCGCAGGTCAGCAAACTCTCTCATAGGTTAAGAACTTGCCCAAAGTTACACAGCTAGTAATTGCAAAATCTAACTTCAAACCCTAGTCCTATCTAACTTCAAAGTCCATACTTTTTCTTCCTCCAAGAAGTTTAGAATCTATATAAGATCTGTTATTCATCTTTGTATCCTACTGTCTGATTCAGTCTCTATCACAGAGTAAGCTAGGAGGGAAGATTAATGGAGGGAACAATGTGAAGAAAGGCACATAGTAGGAAAGCTCAGGTATATTCCACTTAATAATATGTAGTCCAGTGGTTTGAACATACAGTATATGAAGGAGATTGTGTGATGTCATTTTGAAAGTTGGATTGAGATGGGATCATGAAACCCTTTGAAGATTAGGTCAAAGCATTTTAAATATTTTCAATAGTCAGTATGAAACCCCTGAAGATTTTTGAGCATTGGAGTGGCAGGATCACCCCTGTGCTATAGGAATATTAATTTGATAGTAGGGGATAGAATAAATTGAGGATAAAAAGATTAAATGTAAGAAGACCAGTTAGGTTGTTTGCAACAAATTAAATGAGAGGTCTTGCGAATCCAAATTTTGGGATGGATTAGAGTGGAAATTGGAAAAGAGGGAATAGACTTTTGATAAATCTTTTGCTATTAGACTTTATATGATTTAGCAATATCTTGATATGATGGCAGGGAGAAAGGAAAACTTAATGATCACTTTGAAATTTAAAGCTTAAAGGATTGGGAGAATGTTGCTGCCAGCCACAGGGAAAAAGTCCAGGGATAGAACTGTTTTTTCCAGGTTTGGAGAAAATGAGTTTGGTTTTTGGAGCTGTTGAGTTAGGGGTGCCAAGGAGATCATTGGTGGGGCCTGGAAATGTGTGATTGGACTTTAGATATAGAAATTTGAGAGGTGCTCATATAGAAAACCAGCAAAAATAAAATAAAATAAAATCACCATCTAGAGGTCAGCCTATAAATGAATGAATGGTGCAGCCCATGAAATATGGTGTTAAGTATTAGTTCCTAACAAGAATTGCCTCTCCATTCCTCATGACAGCTGGGTCTAGGGATAGAGAATTCTGTACCATACTGCTCTTTCCATCTGGCCTAGAAATACTGGGTGAGCTCTCTGGAGACATTTGTTAAGAATTGATAACTGAATCTAAGGGAGAGGAATCCTATTTTCCCTTCTCCATGTCAGCTTCTCCACCTTGATATTGTCTCTCTTTCACTTTCTTTCTCCTCTACTGGATTCTGTATTGTCACCCTTATTGCTACGGTAAAAAATTTTGGTGGCATAGTGTAAGAGAAAAATAGAATGGATTGTAGCATTTGGATGTCCAGTGGGAAGATGAAAGCAGTGTGTGAGAATAATTTGTTATTCTGTATTAAAGATCGTAGTATGTCCCTAAACTTGAATGGTACTTTATATCTTTGATAACTGAATAGTATTTAGCTGCGTTAAGCAAGACATATGAACAAGCCGGACCAGTCAGCATCATAGGAAACATGAGAATAATTTTTAGGACATATTTGCCTTGGCAGAATAATAGCACCCTTGTTCAGATAACTGTTAGAGAAACAAAAATAAAAATATTTTATTGCATAGGAGTTGAGTTCTTTAGTTGTCTTAAGACTACCTTTGTGCTTTTTCTTATTGTTGATATTATGTAAATAACACAGATATCCTGCTTTACATGTTGCCTTAGAAAAAAATCCAGTGTTGATTTTGACTATTGGAGAGCCTTTCATGTTTTTCCACTCTGAAACTGGCTCTGTGCTTTTTTTTTTTAAATAATCCTTTTACAAATACAATCCTGAAATGCTTTGTTTCCTTTTTTATGCATAAGAGCATGCTCATAGGAAGCATATTGTGTGTGAAGATTGTCACTTGTTCAATTTTGTGCACTGATGGTGAGCAGAAAATCTTTAAGCCTTCTTCTTTGTAAAAATAATTTATGCAACACCACTCCAAACATTCAGTGTTAATAGTAAAATTACTTCTAGAGCTATTACAATGAATAATAAGAGAAAACCTACTATGTTAAAAATGAATAATGCGTTTATTTTAATCTTTGGCTCCACTCCTCTACCAGCTTCCTATTTGGCTACTAAAAGGAATGCAGTGAAATTCCCCAAAAGTGTTAATTTTTTTCTGGAGCCGCTCCAGTAGCCTGTCAAAAGAATTTTGAAAAGAACATTCACTTATTTATAACAGCTTTGGAATATATAATAGAATGGATTAGTATGCTTTTAAAAGGAGATGGGTAGATCATGAAGAACATAAAAGAAGTATGTGAACTCCTTTACTGTTGTTCAGGATTAAATCGAAATTGTTTGCATGTGAACAGATTTAATTGTTTACAAAATCTGCATAACACAGTCAACAGAATGGGATGATGGGGGAGGGGGACATAAGAGCTTTTAGCCTAATTATGATTCATAAATGTTTCTCTAATAAATAGCTTTCTCTAAATATAATCTGAAAGAAAAATAGCAATGAAAACAATTAGTTACTTATGAATAACTGAAAATAAATTCTATCGATTCTATATTTTTGATTACAGGTTAATCTGGATCAGGAGGGTAACAAGACTCTTTAGAAATGGATAAGGTGTCTATAGAGTCTTTAGGAGGGTTAGTGACAGGGTAGCTAGATATCTCTTTTTTAAGAAATTGCCCTTCTTAACAGTTTGATTTACTATACAAAGGATTTTTTTTTTTTACTTTTTATTAAGATTATGATAGTTTACAACCTTGTGAAATTTCAGTTGTACGTTATTGTTTGTCATTCATGTGGTAGGTGCACCCCTTCACCCTTTGTGCCCACCCCCCGCCCCTCCTTTCCCCTGGTAACCGTTAATCTGTTCTCTTTGTCTACATGTTTAACTTCCACTTATGAGTGGAGTCATACAGAGATTGTCTTTCTCTATTTGGCTTATTTTGCTTAACATAATACCCTCAGGGTCCATCCGTGTTGTTGTGAATGGGACGATTTTATCCTATACAAAGGGTTTTTTTAAACGTTGATTTTCTTCTTTTATTTTAACTGATTATATGAAAAGAATAGGAAAGATATAGCTATCTTTTTTGAGTTTTTTTGGAGGTACCTCAGCTGCAGAGTTGAGTTTATTGTACCTGTCAGTTCATGGTACAATCAACATATCATTCTCTTTCTCTTTTAAAATTTATTTGTTGTTATTTTACTGTTTATAATTTAATACCCACTTCTGTTTCTAATTCCTCTTACAGGCTTTCACCTTACAACGGTTGGGTATGTATGGGTCTTTACATAGAGTTATATTGTTTAGAGAATGTGCCTCACTGTTGTGGTAGCCTGATTGCTCTGCTAATCTCAAGTCTCACACACTTGGAAACCATTTTTCATGTGTCCTCAGAGGGATCTTTCTAAAACATACATTTGATCATGTTAGTTGGCTACGCACAATTCTTGAGAGGCTTTCTCATTCATTAGGAGATTCTTCGTAAGTTAAATCCCTGTCTACTCCTCCCAACCATCTGTCAAACTCCCCACCTTCCTCACTAAACTTACTAAATTTTTGCTGAATATCCCACAATGTTTCATGACCCCAGCTTTTGCACAGTCTTCCCTGTGTTTGTATTGTCTTCCAACAGCCTTATATCTCCTTTACTCTATCTGGAAAATAGTATTTTCTGTCTTCAAGACACAATTCCAGCACACATCTCCATTTTTATGAAGCCTCCTCCAGACTTTTATAGGCTGATTTGGCCTGTGACTTTTGCCTTTGTGTCTTCACTGTATTGGAAATATAATTTTATCACAATACCTGTAACATTCTTTTTGATTTCCGTGTTTGCATCCTTCTTCTAATCTCTGAACTCCAAAGAGGAAGGGAAACTGTCCTAGTCAACTTTTTAACCCAAGAAGTGTTTCCAAATTTCCATAAATATTAATCTTTGGGATTCAAGAACCAGTTATTGTAATTCCTAGGAATTCTTGGGAATTCCTGAAATCATAAGTTGTTCTTAAAATATTTCCAACAGTCTGTATATGCTATATTTATTATTTTGGACATCTAAAACTTTGTTTACTATATGAGAAATATTAAGTTTAGTAATATTTATAAAGAACTGTAGCCTGCAGTGAATATTCAGACACTGAAAAACACTAATAGATAGTTAGTGGGTTTTTTGAATTACATAACGTTCAGACCTCCTAGCAAAGCTAACAGACCACACAGAATCACATGTCAAGCTAAGGACTTATTTTGCCTCTAAAACTTGTTATTTCTTGAAACGTAGGATTTATATAAAGTATATTATGCGTATAAATGTGTTAGTATTTATTTTATTTGCAAGAGTGATTCACTCTTAACAGCATACAGGGCCGTGAACACACACTTTTAACTTGACAACAGCTGCAAACAAGACAGACCAATTAAACTGTAACCACTTCTCTCCTATGTTCACCTGCCGTTTCCTGGAAATGTTGACCTTAACCTTCTACTCTGCGTGTCATGACAGCACTTCCTGCTCTTGCTTCCAATTTAACATCAGTATGTTCCTTTGAACCAGTAAGGTCTTTGTGCTGTTAAGCTTTAATTCTCACAGAAGAATTATACTTTTCCTGCTTCTGATTTTCCCTATTTCTTGACTGATTTTTCTTGGGATTTAGAATTTGGAAAAACATAAATTTTCTGAGAAGTGCTGGAAACCAATTCTTGTGTGGAAACAATCTCCAGTGCCTAGTGTATCAGACGTTCAATAAAATAATTTGAAGTATTTCTTAAGTGAATGTTCTTTTGTAGCGCCAAAGCATCAACATAGTGTCTGGTATGTAGAGATACTTAAGATATTTTAATGATTGAATCTGGGGTTCTTTTGAATCAGTGTCATGATAAAGTAGTGCATCAGTTTAGATTTGGTAATTGACACCAGAAGTGCCAGGTTAGCTTACATTATTTTGGTGGCTTGGGAGCAGGTTCCCTTATTTAGCTAAAGTCTATGAGAAAACCCATAAGATGGATAAAACTCCGTTATATGCTTTCATAGCACTCCATACCTATCTTTTATAGTGTTTGTATATATGGCCATTAATTAATTACCTGTATGATTATTTGCTGTATGATGTTTGTATTCTTGACTAGACTAAACTCCCTGAGGGCAGGGATTATTTCTATTATATTCACAGGTATGATCCCAGAAGATGCTAGTTAACCACAGTACAGGCATATAATAGGCAGTTTAATAAGCATTGTGTGTGTAATTGAATGAAGGAGATGGCAATCTGAATGAAGCAGAGTACCCCAGAATGTGAGCCTGCTTTACTTGAGGTCTCTCAGAGCTTCTGAAGAACAGTTTGAAAACCACTACTGTATTCCTTGACACAGACTGCGTTGTTAATTATGTCACACGGTCTTGCAAAAGAGTGTCTATAGGACTGGTAGTGAAATGTTATTACCCTGATTGTTTGCCCATTAGCCTGTCTGGATTAGCAACATCTTTCATTATAAGAGACAATATGTTGTTAGTATTATTATTATTGTGCCTATTATTTACTTCCTTGTGACCTCTTTAGAAATAATACTCTACTCCTTCCGATTTACTAAATATTTTGCTCGAGTAACTCCAAGGATATAATACATTGTTCTAAATTCTAAAGATAAAGAAAAATTCCTTATTTAGATTTTTAGTATCTCCTCCTTGATAAGTATGACTAGATTTGTGAAATGGAATAGTAGATACATTAATACCCGAGATGTTTTACTTATGTCTTAGTTTGATTATGGTGTTTAGGTGGGGGTAGGCCAAGGGCAGAAAACTTAATTTGGAAGAGTTGAACTGGAGGGGATGGGGGTATGAGATAGAAGAGGGCGTCTAATTTTCTGAATAAATATTTTAGGTAAGAATTCCCTGAACGTGTTATAGGTAGGATTTTCCTTAAATTGTTTTCAATGTTGCTGCCATGGAAGACCAAGCCAACAGACTAATTTTCTGTATGTTGATGATTTCCAGGGCTTTGAATGGTCAAGATAAAAAAACCCAGTTCAGTTCCACACAGGACTAGTTTCTGGAGCTGGAAGATGTGGAGGTGGAGAGTAGCTACTCAGTCAGAATATTCTGTTGTTGTCATGTTATGGGGAGCTAAAACTTATGCTTAGAGTGAGAACATGAATGTCGCTCATTTGTGCAGATTTTTATGGAAAGTCAAATGAAAATGAACTAGAAAGGAAGAGCATATTATTGAATTTCTCTTGTACTCTTTCATTTTCATTATACTAATACTTGGATTTTTATTAGGTGTTTTTGATTTCCTCTAGTTTTGGGGAACTTGGACTAGTGTTTATATTTGTGGCTAATTTAGGGTATATTGAACTGGCTGAGAAGAATTTTCTCCATATGTCTTTGTCAAAAGCAAATGAAGCTATCAATTTTAAATTTGACATTAACACAGTCTTCACTGAAAAAGAGCAATCAAGCAAATTTAATCTATTCATGCAAAATTAACTCTATCCCTTGAGTCACAACATAATTGGGGTGTTTCTGCTTAGGATGATAAAATGCTTCCAATTATTTTGTGGGGGGAAAAAAGGAAGACAAAAGTAACTATCTTATATTTATAAAAACCTAGAATTATTGAAGTGTTTTGTGTGTTGAAAATTTGCTTTAGATGATAGAGAATTTGGTTTACTTCGAAGTTACACATATGAAATAAAGGCTATAGCAAGAGGATGGAACTTTCAAATTACTAAGTGATTTAAGATAAATGTTAGAAAAGAAAGATTTTATAAAATTAAATAACCCAGAGACAGTGAATGCACATTTTTGAAAACTAAACCAGTGATTTAAAATGTAATTAAAATAATTATTTCAGAAGGCAGAGAGAAAATACAAAGAGAAATAAATGAGAGAAGAAACGTGTATATGATATATCCAGGGGATCTAACATTCTAGTCGCAGATGTTCTAGACAGGAAGGATAAGTAGATTGGGGAAACAATAATAAAAACAAAGTAACATTTTCCTGAGATGAAGACAAATTTCTATCTTTTAATTGAAAGTGCAGAGAAAGTACTGACCTGAACTATTGGGGGAAAAAAAGACCTGCACTTAGATATATTCTAGTGGAATTTCTGATCCTGTGGACAAAGAGGTTTTACAAGATTCTAGACTGAAAAAGCAGGTATGGTCCAAAAAGAACAGAGAATCAAGTTGTCTTTGCCCTTCTTGTCTGTTGACAAGAATGCTAGAAGATATTGGAGCAGTGTGTTCAGAGTTGCAAGGGAAAAAATTTCTGACTCTATGCATTCAGTTTCTAAGTGCATAGCTCTTTTTTGTGATACCTTGATAGTGATTTATAATAAGAAATATATATCTAATCTTCATTCCCATTTCTGGCATAGAGCTCCTAAAACCCTTGGAATTTCCTATGTGCTGAGAGGAAAAGAGGTGTCTTTTGTTATGTTAATAGGTAGCTTTTGGACTGAACCGAAGGATGGGGGCTGGTTGCTAGGAGAACCAACCACGTGATTGGAGGGTTGGAACTTTCAGTCCCACCCCTGATCTATGACCTCTGGGGAGGGCAGAGAAGCTGGAGATTGAATCAGTTGCTAATGGCCAATAATTTAGTCAGTCATGCCCATGTAATGAAGCCTCCGTAAAAACCCAAAAGGACTGGGTTTGGACAGTTTCAGGGTTGGTGAACACAAGGAGTTGCTGGGAGAGTGGTGCTCCTGGAGAGGGCATGGAAGCTCCACACCCTTTCCCTAAGCCTTGCCCTATGCATCTCTTCCATCTGGCTGTTTCTGAGTTATATCCCTTTATAATAAACCAGTGATCTAGTAAGTAAAGTTCTGAGTTCTGTGAGCCATTCTAGCAAATTAATTGAACCCAAGGAGGGGGTTTTGGGAACCTCTGGTTTATAGCCAGTCTGTTGGAAGCACTGGTAACAACCTGGGCTTGTGACTGGCATCTGAAGTGTGTGAGAAGGGGACAGCAGTCTTGTAGGACTGAACCTTAACCTGTGGAATCTGATGCTGTCTCTGGGTAGATAGTGTCAGAATTGGGTTGAATTGAGTTGAATTCTTAGACCCTGTGATGGTGTCTGAGAATTGCTTGGTGTTCTGTGGGAAGCTCCCTCCTTGCAACACATACAGATTGGAATTGGGTCCAGGAGACCAGAAAAGAGGTATTAAGACAGATATTTCGGACAAAATTCCTCAAGGAAGTCCTCTGGCCAAATGAAGTTGAATGGGAATCAATATCTCCAGTAAAGGATATATTAATTGATATAGCTAAAATGACCAAAAACTCTTATGTCATGAGGTATAAACACAGAACAATTGTATTTTTCCAATTTCTGCTACCACCGGGTTCAATAGAAATTCCCTTTCCTGCTGAATAGCATACTCCCTAATGACGTCTAAATCTAATTATGTAATTTTTCACTTTCTGTTATTAAGTCACATTTCAGGGGCCCAGCCCCATGTGTAGTGGTTAAGTTTGGTGTGCTCCACTTTGGCGGCCTGGGTTTGTGTGTTTGGATCCTGGGCACAGACCTACACCACTCATCAGCCATGCTGTGGTGGCAACCCACAAATAAAGTGGAGGAAGATTAGCACATTTTAGCTCAGGGCTAATCTTCCTCCCAGAAAAAAAAAAAACAACCAAAAAAACCCATCACATTTCAGCTATTAAGACTTTTTCCTAGGGCTGGCCCCATGGCTGAGTGGTTAAGTTTGTGTGCTTTGCTTTGGCAGCCCAGGGTTGCACTGGTTCAGATGCTGGGTGTGGACCTAGAACTGCTCATCAAGCCATGCTGAGGTGGTGTCCCACATAGCAGAGCCAGAAGGACCTACAGCTAGAATCTACAACTAGGGACTGGGGGGCTTTGGGGAGAAGAAGAAGAAGAAGAAAAAAAGAAGATTGGTAAGAGATGTTAGCTCAGGTGCCAATCTTTAAAAAAAGTAGACGTTTTCCTGCTCAATTTACTTAAATTAACCCACAGAGAAGTACATACATAAATGTAAAGCACGATGAATTTTCAGTCATTACATCTATGTGGCCAGAATCCAAATCAGGAAATAGAATGTTACTAACATCCCGGAAACCAGTTTTGCCCTATTCTAGTTACTGTCCTCACCCCGCAGAAGTTATTATCTTGACTTCTAAGACAGAAGATTAGTTTTCCTCTTTTTGAACTTATTCAAATGGAACATACTGTATGTATGCTTTTGTATATGACTTTTGCTCAACTTCATGTTTGTAAGACTCATTCATTTGTGGAGAGTAACAATAATTTGTTCCTTTTAATTGCTGTATAGTATTCTACTTTGTGAATTTAATACAGTTTATTCTTTCTATTATTGATGGACAGTTTTTGGCTATTATGAATAGTGTAGTTCATGCTTCTAATATGTCTTTTGGTGGACCTGGATAAGAATTCCAGGACTCCTGTTCATAGGGTATGTGTATGTGAAGCTTAATAAATACTACCAAGTAACTTCTCAGTGTTTTACCAATTTACATTTCCACTAGCCGTAAATGAGAATTCCAGTTTCTTGTCTTTTCCAACACTTGGTATTGTCTTTTTCCATTTTAGTCATTTTTGTGAGTATGTAATAGTGTCTCATTCTGGTATTAATTTTCATTTTCCTTGATGACTAATGAAGTTGAGCAACTGTGTCTGTGTGTGTGTATACATGCACATACACATGTATATGTGATATTTGACTATTTTCTTTTCTGAAATGCCTGTTCAATATTTGCTCATTTTGTGTTGGGTTGTATGCCTTTGAACAAAAATTTTTAAGTGGATTTGTAGGAGTTCTTTATGTATTTGGGTTACAAGTCCCTTGTTAAGACACGTAAATACACACCCACACCCACACACAATTATCTTCTCTCACTCTATGTTTTGTCTTTTTATTGTCTTAGGTTATCTATTGATGAAAAACAGTTCTTACTCTTAGTCTAATTGATCAAATTTTTTCCTTCATATTTAAGAAATTTTTGTCTTTCTGAAGGTCATGGATATATTCTGTTTTCTGCTAGAAGTTTTATTGCTTTACCTTTCGTAGTTAAATCTGTAATCCATCTAGAATTTATTTTTATATATGGCTCAAGGTAGGGGTTGAGATTCATTTTTCTCATATAGACATCAAATTGATTCAGTATCATTTACTACAAAGACCATCCTTATTCCAACATGCTTCCATGTCACTGATACTGAACCTTTAATCTCAAGTTCGTGTACCCCATGCACAGCAAGGCAAAACTGAGACATTGGTGCTTGGAGATGGAGAAAGATTTATTTGAATTGGCCAAAACAAGTAGGCGGGAGCCTGGGTTCGCTCAAATCCACCTCCACAAGAACAGAAAGCAGGGGGGTTTTTATAGAGCTAAGGGGCTTGGCAGGAGGAGCTTCAGGGAGATAAAGTGGTCACTCCAAATAAGCACCTGGGCAATCTGACTTCTGGGCTTCAGTGGCTGCTGAGGGCCAGCCATTCATTGATCGAAACCTCCCTGAAGGCATTCTTTTTCTTTGCAAAACAAGCTCACAAATCCTCTGGAAAACAAGCTCACACATCCTCGAGATCTCTGAGTCACCCCTCAAGTTAAACAGGAAAACAGCAAATTGGTTTAATATCTACAGTAACCCTCAGGTACCTGGCTTTATCACCTTTGTCAGAAATCAAAGGACCATATAGATTGTGGTCATTTCTGGGCTCTATTGTGTTTCACTGACCTATTTGTGTATCCGTGTGTTAATACCTCACTGTCTCAACTATGTTGTTTTACATTAAATCTTGCTATATGGTAGTTTTAAGTTTTCCAGCTTTGTTGATCCTGTCCGTTTGAAAACTTCATCCTCGTGTTTTATTCAAAACTTTCTCCTTTTGCATAAGCAATTGGTATGGAGGGGAATACTTAGATGGTTTACTCATACCTAGTTCTTCGCCTTTCTGTTCCCTCTGCCCCTCCACTTTGCAAAGAGGAGGGCAAAGGTCAAAAAGGTGTCTTCTTATACAATGTGATGGACCATGGCAAGGTTTCTGACCCTTTTCTCTTAGTCTTTACTCCTAAGCTGGTTTGTCAATAGCCTCCCACAGATAGATGCTGTTACACCCAGCAGGTAGGCTCAGGCTGTGCTCCTCTAATGCCTGTTTACTTCCATCTACATTGATTGATGGCCAGGCTGTGGCTCCAATCTCATCTACCATTTGCTGCCCTAATTCAGGTTCCTCTGGGTCTGGACAGAATTTGTATTTCATACTTTTAGAAAATATGCTTTCTGACCAGGAATAGTATGTCATTTCAGTGTAATGTTTCCCTATCCCTCTTCCTCCATTCCCACCGTGCCTCAATTCTAGAAGTTCTGGGGTGGGTCAGCAAAAAGAATGCCTAACTATGGATGGAATTGTCAGTTATTCCTTCATGCAGACCTTCCCCCTGCCCCAACTTTTTCTTGGTCCCCCTTTTCCCTGGGCTTTGGGGAAGGAAACCAGTTGAGTGTTTTTCCCCTACAGCTATGGGAGGGGAAGAGAGCAGATAGCCTCTCTACACAAAGACTATATTCTCCTAACTGTGACTACATCATGCTCCAAGTCCTTCTTTCGTATTTCTCAAAGTTAAAGACCCCTTGAAATTCTGGGGTGAAAGAATCTTATGCCAATGCCTAGGCCTTTCATGAACATGGCTGTCTTTGTTGAAGTCCTTGTCACTTTTGGTTACCTCAAGGCAGCAAAAGATATCAAATGTATCTCATATAATCTTGTTAAATGTACAAGAAACCATGGTAAGAAATGAAACTAATAAAACCTAAATCACTATTGGTAATATGTTGTAAAATATAATATAATTATTAAGAAATGTTTCTGAAATAAAAGTTGTAAGGAGGAAATAATAATAATTATATAGCATTAAAATTCTACATTATTTGATGAAGCCTTTGGGGTGAAAGTGAGAAAAGAAAGATGCAAATTATGCTTTGTTAAGGATGGACATAGTAGAACTTAATTCTTGACATCAGTAAGAAATGTGAGTTTATTGTGTTTACAAAAAGTAATGGACTATTATAATAGAAGTAAAATGTTAAGAGTAACTAGAGAGGAATAAAAAAATGAAGAAAGCTTGATCATGAAAACAACAACAAAAAAAGAGGAAACAAACAGAACAGGAAAGGGTAATAAAGACATTACATAAAATTAAGTCACAAGAATAATAACAAGTGTGAACAAATTAAAAGAGAAAGCTTCTGAGATTATAAAACAAAGAAACCAAACTGTAGCTATGGTTGTTTTCAAGAGATAAAGTGACAGAAATAGAAGGAAGATAAATGGATAGTTAAAACTTTACCAGTTAAATGTAAACAAAGAGAAAGCTGAGGTAACAATATTAATGACAGACAAAATGTAATTTAAAATGAAGAGCATTATATGGAATTAGGCCATATGAATTTTTTAATAATATGTAATCCATAAAGATGATGCATCATTCTTTTGCTTAACTGAAAAACACAGCTACAACAAAACACATGAAGCAAATTTAGAAATACAAATAAAATCTGGCAATAGTTGAATCACAATGATATAATGTGTATGGTAATGTTTCTCAGAATTTGATGATGAAGTAGACAAATGAAATAGGGTTATAGAAGGAATGAGTTATGCAGTTAGTAAGCTTCAAAAATATACATCTCATCTTTAAAAACAGAATACACTTCTCAGTGCTCATGTAACATAAGACAACTACATGCTAGTTTTCAAAGAAAATCTAAAGAAATTATTTGAAGTTGAATAATTATTCCCTGACTATAATGTGGCAAAACTAGAACTATATCATTGAAACAACAAATCTAAGCACTCACAAATTTAAAAAGAGCACTAATTTTCAGGGTAAAAAAGAATCAAAACTGAATTACAGGCTGTATGTATAACAATTGAAATGCAAATATGACCTGTCAAAATGTAAGTGATGTGGACAAAACCATATTCAGTAGAAATGTCATAGCCTGTAATGCTTTTACTATTAAGTAAGAAAGGATAAAATTAAATGAGTTAATCATTCAATTCAAAGAGCTAGATAAAAAGAATATAATATAAATAGATGGATGATTGTGTTCTTATAAAGTCACATGCTGCATAATGATATTTGGGTCAACTACGGACCTCATATACAATGGTAGTCCCATAAGATTAGTACCATATAGCCTAAGTATATAGAAGGGTGTAACATCTAGGTTTGTATAGTACTGTAGGGGAGGAAGAAGTTTTCCTCTATCTTTCTAGGTTCTCCTAGCTAGCCTAAGAATTAAATTGACATGAGACAGATTAATAGCAGGAACTCAGAAGTTTAATAACATGTATACATGGGAGAAACCCAAGAAAACCAAGTAACTGACCAAAATGGTTGAAGCCTTCACCTTAAATACCATCCTCAGCTAAAGACAAAAGGAGATGTTGGGGCTGGAGAGAGGAAGAGATTTCAAAGGGAAGGAACTTCAAAGGGATGGAAGGCAATTCACAGGTAGGTGAAAAGGAGCAAACATTTGAAAAACGAGAGTTTCTTTGGCCACACAGAAACAGAAGAACACACAGGGGAACCCAACAAATAGGCTTTTCTAGGTTTCTCCTTATCTACCACCTAGTTCATGTTGTGCTAAGGTGATAGCTTGCTTCCTGAGATAGATTTTTTTTAATCTGAATTCTTTAAGGCACTTAAGGGGGAGGTAACAAGAAAAGCTTTCCAAGTCTTTTGTTTCTTAAAAATAATCAGCCTTGGAGTGACGTCAGTAACATGGCAGAGTGAGTGGTTCCCTTTTTCTCTCCCGCTCGAACTACAACTAAATGGACATTCATTGATCAATGGAGGATACTCACACAGCACATCAGGATGCCTAAGAGACTCATGCTGCTAGATATCAGAAGGTGGATGGACTACGCCCGGGGAAGAGGTGGAGATAGGTGAGAACTCTCCAGCCCCCAGACAGTCCAGTACATGCGAGTGACATCTCTCCTGGCTGGAGCACTGATAGCACTGCCATGGCCCTGAGGGTGGACATGCACCTCAGCATGACTGTGGACACAGGTGACTGCAGCCCTGTGCCCCCCTTGATTGCTCTTTGGTCCAGTGTGAAAGCCCACAGTCCCACAGTGGTCCCAGAGAGAGACTTGTCTTTGCCCTAGTGGAGAGGCCCCACCCACCAAACACAAAGGCTCGTGCAACCTAGGAACAGATGGGAGTGCAGCTGCAGCCCGGGCCACAGTGCCCCCAGCTACTGCAAAGGTCCATGGTATCACAGGTCAGTATGACTGACAGGACTGTGGGAACAGGTGGTAGCAGCCCTGAGCCCCTGTGTGATCATTCTCTCAACCTCTGGGAGAGTCCACAATCCCACCACAGTCCTAGGGAGCGGCACTGGCTCAGACCCAGTGGGGAGCCCCACCCACCAAGCACACCAGCTGGTACAACCTAGGACCAGATGGTGATGGAGCTGTGAATCCAGACAAACAAGCTCCTGGCTACCTGAAAGCCCACAACACCACTACAGTCCCTAAGAGGGGAGCACTTCTAGGTGGGTCTCTGAGAGAGGCAGCAGCAACCCAGAGCCCACATGTGATTGTTCCCATGGTTGGTGGGAGACCCCACAGGGCTGCTGTGATCTCAAGGACTGGCCCAGGCTTGGACAGGAACAGCTGACGGGGATCCTGGTGGGCACAGAATACTCAGCTCCTGCCCCCTCCCTCCAGTGGTAGCAAGTGGAAGCTGTGACCAAATTCCGTCTCTATGCAGAGGCACTAATCCACGCTATCAAGAAGTATGAAAAAATATATTGTCTCCAGGACAGAAGCAAAATGACAAGTACCCAGAAGTCAATCCTGAAGGCAGAGATATCTATAACCTAAATGTCAAAAAATTCAAATAGCTATCGTTAAAAACTCAATTAGTTAAAAGAGAGTACAGATAGACAACTCAGTGAATTCAAGGGTTGCATCAGAAAAGAGCTTGAAACTATAAAGAAGAATCAATCAGAAATGTTGGAGATGAAAAACACAATGGAAGAGATAAAGATCTGGACTCCCTGAACAGTAGAGCTGACATTATGGAGGACAGAATTAGCAGTCTGGAGAACAGGAATATTGAAATGCTTCAGACAGAGGAGGAGAGAGATCTAAGACTAAAAAGAATGAAGAAACTCTCCTAGAAATATCCGACTCCATTAGGAATTGCAATATAAGGAGTATAGGTATCCCAGAGGGAGAAGAGAAGGAGAATGGAGCAAAGTTTGTTCAAAGAAATAATAGCTGAGAACTTCCAAAACCTGGGGAGGGACCTGGAAATCTATGTGACAGAAGCCAGTAGATCTCCAAACTTTATCAATGTAAAAAGACCAACTCTAAGGCATATAGTAGTAAAGCTGGCAAAAGTCAATGACAGAGAAAAATATTAAGACCAACAAGACAGAAGAAAATAAACTACAAAGGAACCCCTATTAGACTGTCAGAGGATTTCTCAGCAGGAACTTTACAGGCTAGGAGAGGGTGGAATGATATATTAAAAATTCTGAAAGACAAGAGCTTTCAGCCAAAAATACTCTATCTAGCAAAAATATCCTTCAAATATGATGCCGAAATAAAAACTTTGCCCAAAAAACAAAAGTTAAGGGAGTTCATCACCACAAGACCCCCCTTACAAGAAATTCTCAGGAAGTCTCTCATACCTGTAAAAAAAAAAAAAAAAAAAAAAGAGGAAAGGGGAGACAAAACCTCTATCAGAAATTGGACTGTCTCATCTATGAGATCTTTTATACAAACCACATGGTAACCAGTAAACATATAATTTGAACAGAGATACAAATTATAAACAAGGAGAAAACTAAGAAAACCAGCATAGAAAACTACCTAACTGAATTGGTAGTCTGAAATACATGGGATGAGAAAGAAAAAAAATGCAGGAGAACCAGAAAAAAGTGATAAAATGGCAGCAGTAGGCCCTCATATATCAATAATCACTCTAAATGTACGTGGATTGAATTCTCCAATCAAAAGACAGAGTAGCAAGATGGGCTAAAAAATAAGATCCAACAATATGCTGCAGCAGGAAATACATCTCAGCCCAAAAGGCACACACAGACTCAGAGTGAAGGGATGGAAGACAATACTCCAAGCTAATGGAGAGTAAAAGAAAGCAAGTGTCACCATACTTATGTCAGATGAAATAGACTTCAAGACAAAACAGGTAAAGAGAGACAAAGAGGGGCAGTATATAATGATAAAAGGGACACTCCATGAAGAAGACATAACACTTGTAAACACATGCACCCAACACAGGACAGCAAATTACATAAAGCATGTACTGACAAACCTAAAAGGAGATATTAACAATACAACAATAGGAGGGGACCTCAACACCCCACTTACACCAATGGATAGATCAGACAGAAAGTCAGCAAGGAAACTATAGAAGTAAATGAAACACTAGACCAGATGGACTTAATAAATATATATAGAACACTCCATCCAAAAACAGCAGGTCACACATTCTTCTCAAGTTTTGCATGGAACATTCTCAAGGATAGACCATATGTTGTTAAACAAAGCAAGCCTCAATAAATTTAAGAGGATTGAAATAATATCAAGGATCTTTTCCAACCATAATTCTATGAAACTAGAAGTCAATTACAAGAAAAAAGCTAGGAAAGGGGCAAAGATGTGGAGATTAAACAATGCGCTACTGAACAGCCAATTGATCATTGAAGAAGTTAAAGGAGAAAGAAAATATTATCTGGAGACAAATGAAAATGAAAACACACCATACTTACTCATTTGGGATGCAGCAAAAGCCTTCCTAACAGGGAAATTCATTACAATACAGGCTCACCTTAACAAACAAGAAAAATCTCAGATAGGCAATCTCAAACTACACCTAACAGAATTAGCAAAAGAAGAACCAAGCCCAAAGTCAGTAGAAGGAGGGAAATAATAAAAATTAGAGCAGAAATAAATGAAATTGAAACAAAAAAGATAGTAGAAAGGATTCATGAAACAAAGAGCTTGTTGTTTGAGAAGATAAACAGAATTGACAAACCCTTCTCCAGGCTCAGTAGGAAAAAAGGGAGAAAACCCAAATAAATAAAATTAGAAATGAAAGTGGAGAAATTACAAAAGATACCACAGAAATACAAAAGATTATAAGAGAATACTATGAAAAACTATATGCCAACAAATTGGACAACCTAGAAGAAATGGATAAATTCTTAGACTCTTACAACCTCCCAAAACTGAATGAAGAAGAAATAGAGAATCTGAATTGATCAATCAGAAATAAACAGATTGAAACAGAAATCAAAGTCCTCCTCGAAAATAGAAGTTGAGGGCCAGATGGCTCCTCTGGAGAATTCTACCAGACATTCAAAGAAGATTTAATATCTATTTTTGTTAAAGTATTCCAGAAAATTGAGGATTATGGAATACTTCCTGATACATTCTGCAAGGCCAGCATCACCCTGATACCAAAGCTAGACAAGGACAACACCAGAAGGTTGTTACACTGTATCACTGATGAACATAGATACAAAAATCCTCAACAAAACATTGGAAAACCAAATACAGCAATACATTAAAAGATCATACACCAGGATCAAGTGGGATTTATACCAGGGACACAGGGATGGTTCAATATCTGCAAATCAATCAATGTGATACACCACATTAACAACATGAGGAACAAAAGCCACATGACCATCTCAGTAGATGCAGAGAAAACATTTGACATGGTCCCACATCCATTTATGATAAAAATGCTCAATAAAATGGATATAGAAGAAAAGTCCTCAACATAGTGAAGGCCATATATGACAACCTCACAACCAGCATCATACTCAATGGGGAAAAACTGAAAGCCATCCCTCTGAGAACAGGAACAAGACAAGGGTGCCCACTCTCACCACTCTTATTCAATATAGTAGTGGAGGTTTTGGTCACAGCAATTAGGCAAGAAAAAGAAATAAAAGGACTCCAAGTAGGCAATGAAGAAGTGAAACTCTTGCTGTTCGCAGATGACATGATTTTATATATAGAAAATGCTAAAGAGTCCATCAGAAAAGTATTAGAAATAAACAACAAGTACAGCAAAGTTGCAGGGTACAAAGTCAACTTACAAAAAACAGTTGCATTTCTATACTCCAATAACAAACTGACAGAAAGAGAACTAAGGGCCCAATCCCATTTACAATTGCAACAAAAGAATAAAATCTCTTGGAGTAAATTTAACCAAGGAAGTGAAAGACGTATACAATGAAAACTACAAGACTTTACTGAAAGAAATTTATGATGATATAAAGAAATGGAAACACATTCCATGCACATGGATTGGAGGAATAAACATAGTTAAAATATCCATACCACCTAAAGCAATCTACAGATTCAATGCAATCCCAATCAGAATCTCAATGACATTCTTCATAGAAATAGAGTAAAGAATCTTAAAATTCATATGGGGCATCAAAAGACCTTGAATTGCTAAAGCAATCCTGAGAAAAAAGAACAAAGCTGGAGGCATCACAATCCCTGACTTCTACATATACTAGAGGGGCTGGCCTGGTGGCGCAGTGGTTAAGTGCACACCTTCTGCTTCAGCGGCCTGGGGTTAGCTGGTTTGGATCCCAGGTGCAGACATTGCACCACTTGGCAAGCCATGCTGTGGTAGGCGTCCCACATAGAAAGTAGCGGAAGATGGGCTTGTATGTTAGCTCAGGGCCAGTCTTCGTCAGCAAAAAGAGGAGGATTGGCAGCAGTTAGCTCAGGGCTAATCTTCTTCTTCAAAAGAAAATTACTAGAAAGCTATAGTAATCAAAACAGTGTGGTACTGGTACAAAAACAGGCACACAGATCAATGGAACAGAATTGAAAGCCCAGAAATATAACCATACATCTATGGACAGTTAATCTTTGACAAAGGAGCTGAGAACATACAATGGAGAAAGGAAAGTCTCTTTAATAAATGGTGTTGAAGAAACTTGACAACCACATGTAAAAGAATGAAAATAGACCATTCTCTTATGCCATTGACAAAAATAAACTGAAAATTGATCAAAGACTTGAAAGGAAGACCTAAAACCATAAAATTTCTAGAAGAAAATATAGGCAGTACACTCTTTGATATTGGTCTTAAAAGGATCTTTTCAGACACCATGTCTTCTTGGACAAGGGAGACAAAAGGAAAAATAAACAAGTGGGACTTCATGAGACTAAAGAGGTTCTACAAGGCAAGGGAAACCAGGATTTAAATGAAAAGACAACCCACCAACTGGAAAAGAAATTTGAAAATCATGTATCCAACAAAGGTTTAATCTCCATAATATATAAAGAACTCACACAACTCAACAACAAAAAAATCAAACAACTTTATAAAAAAAAATGGGCAGAGGATATCAACAGATTTTTTTCCAAAGAGGTATACAGATGGCCAATCGGCACATGAAAAGATGGTGAACATCACTGATCATCAGGGAAATGCAGATCAGAAGTACAGTAAGATATCACTGTATACCCACTAGAATGGCTGTAATAACCAAGACAAAAAATAACAAATGTTGGAGAGGTTATACAGAAAAGGGAGCCCTCAGACACTGCTGATGGGAATGCAAACTGGTTCAGGCACTCTGGAAAACAGTATGGAGATTTCTCAAAAAACTAAATATAGAAATACCATGACTCAGCTGATTTCAAGTTCTTATCTAAAGTTTTTTGGATAAGAACTTAAAATCAGCGATTCAAAGAGACTCATGCGCCTCTATGTTCATTGCAGCATTATTCACAATAGCCAAGATGTGGAAGCAACCTAAGTGCCCATCAACTGATGATTGGATAAAGATGATATGGTATATGTCTATATATACACAATGGAATACTACTTGGCCATTAAAAATGACAAAATTGTCCCATTTGCAACAACATGGTTAGACCTTGAGGGTATTATGTTAAGTGAAATAAACCAGATAGAGAAAAACAAACACTGTATGATTTCACTCTTATGTGGAAGATAAACAAACACATGGACAAAGAGAAGTATTTAGTGGTTACCAGGGAAAGGGAAGTGGGGGGTGCTCACAAAGGGTGAAGGGGCATAGCTATATGAGGACTGACAAATAGTAATGTACAACCGAAATCTCACAATGCTGTAAACTGTCATAACGTCAATTAAAAAAAAATAAGCAGCCTAAAATAATTCTTATGTTAAAGAGACACATTTTGGGGTGGCAAATTTTGTTTCCATTCAGTACACTCTATGGTGTTCGAAAAGTGACCAAATTGCCTAATGATGCATTTCTCAGAATGTATCTCCATTGTTAAGTGATTCATGACTATACTTAAGAAGAGAAAGTAATAAATTAGAAAGTAAGCAAACAAAGACATGAATAAATAACACATCCAGTAGATGTTTGATAAAAATAAAGCTAACTGAATCTTTGAATATGACAAATAGACCTACCTAGGCAAACCCAAGGAGAGAAAAATAATACAGAACACAAGGAATGAAAATGGTGATAGAACTGCAAATACATAAGATAGCAATAAATATAAAAATATGTACAATTTTTATTCAATACATTAGAATACCTAAATGGAAATACTTGAATTCCTAGAAAAATGTAAATTACAGAATTGATGCATAACAAAGTTGATTGTATTGATAGATCAGTTAGCATAGAAGACATTGGAAGTTTATTAGGGATTTATTCCACAAAAGTACTAGTCCTAGATGATTTTGCATGTTCTTTCAGGTATTCATTTCACGTTCAGTTTGTTCTTTCAGGTGTTCATTTTATAGATAAGGAAACTGAGGCACAGAGTGGTTTTGTATCTTTCCAAAGTTGTGCAGTTAGAGATGGAACTGGCATTTGAACCTAGGCAGTTTGAATCCTGATTCTGTGCTTTTATTCATTATGCTTTTCTGCCTCTTTTTGTTCCTTACTCAAGGAATAAAAGCTTCCTTAATATGAGGAAAAGGTATCCATGAGAATCCAATAGCAAACATCATGCTGAATAGTGAAGCTGTATCAGGCGTGCCATTAAATTCATCATTAAGACACAAATTATCCTCTCATTATTTTAGTGATTCTAGCCAAAGCAGTTGTGTAAGAAAAAAAATCCAGGATTAGGTCAGCTGATTAGCAGTTTAATTCCATCTGCAACCTTAATTCCCCCTTGCCATGCAATGTAATGTATTCAGAGATTCTGGGGATTAGAGTGTCAACATCTTTGGAGTACCATTATTCTATCTATCACATTACCCTTGGAAATATTGTTACCTAGGAAGAGAATATGAGGATAAGAAAAATTGCCACCAAAAAGAGTGTTTGCATAACAATGAGAAATTAATCTGCCTTGTCTGTTGGTTTATTTTTCAGGAATTATATCCAGGTGGAGAAGAGAAGACTACTTTTAGCACTAGTGATAAAGTTGAAACTGGATTGAAATGTATGGTCTACTTTTCGTCTCATGTTTTCTTTCTTTCTTTTTCTTTTTTTTTTTTTAATTAGAGATTGGCACCTGAGCTAACAACTGTTGCCAATCTTCTTTTTTTTCTTCCTGCTTTTTCTCCCCCAATCCCCCCAGTATAGTTGTATATTTTAGTTGTGGGTGCTTCTAGTTGTAGTATGTGGGACGCAGCCTCAACGTGGCCTGATGAGTGGTGCCATGTCTGCACCCAGGATCCGAACCAGAGAAACCCTGGGCTGCCTTAGTGGAGTACGCAAACTTAACCACTCGACCACGGGGCTGTCCCCTCATGTTTTCTTTTCTCTGTGGTTCTCTGCATGGTTACAAATTCCTTCTCATATTCTAAAATGCTATCTTGTGGCATATACTTTATAAATAGTAGAGAGATCATAAGTTGTGTGATTTTTAACTCAAGGAGTTATTTCTGCTCATAGTTAGCCAATTCTGGTTTGCCATGTGAATACATGTTATTGAGAATTACATCAAGCAATTCAAGGTGCATATTATTCATTAGAAAATGTTTCATTTGTATAATTTTAGCTATAGTGCTCCCTAATGTGTTCACTTATGTAAAATTGTATATTTTCAGTCTCTTATGTGACTCTATACTAGGTCTATTATACATTTTTGCTCAAAAGATAAGAAATTAAGAAATTTTCTGTGATTCAGTCATATGGGTATTTATTACAAAGCCAATATTTTCAGTTATTTTTAGAAGGCCTTTTGAATTATCAGAGTTAATTTTGTTTTCTGTTTTTTCCTGGAAATAATTGTATAAGACCTTCCCTGTGCTGCACAAAAGAGTAGCCACTGTCCACATGAGGCATGAAGCACTTGAAATATGGCTCGTCATAATTGCAATGTGCTATAAGTGTAAAATAAACACTGATTTTTAAAACAGTACAAAAAAGAAATGTAAAAATGCCTCAATAATATTTATATTGGTCATATGTTGGAATGATGGTATTTTGGATTTTTCCTCTTTTTACCTTTTTGATGAGACTATTAGAAAATCTAAATTTACATATATGGCTCACGTTATTCTAGACTCAACACCCATGTGAGACACTTCTAGCCCACAATAATAAAATTATGTCATCACTATAGAGATGACGACTTAACTTACAGTACTCAATAGTATGTGCACATGTATCCAGTTCAGCCAAAAATGGAAGCAAACTATTAAGATACAAATTGAAAAGAATAGGGACTTTGTTTTGCATTGCTTGAAATTATCCGATGTGTCAGAAGACCATTCCTACATATTCTGACCCTGCCTGAGGCAGTAGATGCACATTCTGTATGAGTTTCCATATCTGGATCCGTGGGGTCATCTCCAAGGGTCAAGAGTCAGATAAGAAACAAGAGAAGCTGAAACAGTCTTGTGCTGTTCCTGATTGGTAGAGGGCGTAATAATGATCAATTTGTGAAGTAGCCGTGCCTAAATCTTATTTGCTCTGCATATGAATATTGGCCCAAGAAACTCAGGCTTATAGTTTATTTAGGAGTACTCTGCTTTACTATTGCAAAAGCTTAGGAATAAAATATTCTTAATAATGAATAGACTGATAATTTGAAAGTTTAGTAGAAAATCTATTTTGTTTATATTTGTTCTGAAACATTCCAATCTGATTTGTTACATTAGTACAAATAGTATAACAAACGAAATCAAATCTTTGGTAATTGGAGATCTCATATTTTCTGAGAGCATTCGTTCCAGACAAGATTTTTCATACACAGAATTTAAAATATTGATAAGTAGGTGTAGAAAATGGGATTGAATATATATTAGACTAAGACCAAGGATCTATAAATTTCTTTTTTTTGAATAAATATATAATAAGCATTTAAAACTTTTAGAAACTCTTGCATTTTATGAAACAGGCTTAAGTTAACCAAAGTTTTAATACAGGCCTTATTTTTAAATTTGAGAATTATGATTGAGAAATGAGAGGAATGCAATGCAAAAAAATTGGAATGAAGAAGAACATTAGCTCAAAGCTTGAGCTTTTAAGCATCAATGTTTATTTTTTAATTGAGTTTTTAGTTGGAAGATTTGGGTCTGGCTTATTTGTAGTGTTTCAGATGTGTGTGGATGTTCTATGGATATGTGGATATGTGCCTAGAGGCTCTGTCAATAGGTGCAGTTGAATATATTCATATATATGCTAAATTTCTATTCGAAACCTCCTTGTTTTAGAAGGATGTATCCATATCCATTCTGTTTAAGAAAAGAGACATGCGTTGGAGATTTTTTTTCATGTTCCTGTCATAATCATTTTTTTTCTGATAATGGGGAACTGAGATGGTATAAGTAAATGAAATCTATAGACCTTAAAATCTTAGTTATAAATATCAATATCTTCCCCTATTAAATATTTATAGGATCTAATAACATGCAGGAAATTTAAAAAATAATTTGAATTAATTTGCAGTATTTTCTCATTTCTTTTCCATCCTTTGCTGGAAGTATTACTGAGCAACATAGTGTTCTAGTCAGCTTTAACTGAAACTTGCTTTCCCTAAAAGGTACCACTGCCCTTCCAGTTCTCTGATGGAGATATCTCATCATCTATGCATTTCATTCATGGTAGAAACCTCATTCATTTGCTTTTATCTTGTCTGTATGGATACCATCTCCCATAGGTTTTATTTTAGACGTCTTTATTTGAATTTCCTCCCTCTTCTCTATCCACTGCTATATTTCCATTAGTTCAGATTTCTTTGTTTCCTCTCTAGACTGTTAACACAGACTACTACCAGCCTGACTCCCTGCCACCAGTTTGTTCCTCTGTTCACCTTCCAACTGTCAGACGAGCTCTCATTCTAGAACACTGACTGACCCACTCACCTCAGAATCATGCTTACTATCTTTTCTGATAACTCTCTAGCTCCAAGCTGCATACAGGATAAAAACTAAGCTTCTTGACATGTTTTAAGGCTCTTCACACTCTGGAGCAAACTTACTTTTTCCCCCTTTTATTTTATTGTCTTTTTGTTTTCCCTTAAAGAAATGCTTGATACTTTTGAGTATTCAAATAATTCATAGGTGATTAAATGTATTTTTGCATGCGTTTTTCTATGTTAATGCAATTATTTCGTATCTGTGCAATGTGAATAATGTATCTGTCTCATAGTTGTTGGGTGGCTATAACTGAGTTAATACATGTAAAACACAGGATATTCACACACACAGACACACACACAGTAGTCTGCAATTTGATTTTTCTCAATATATTTTGGTTAACTTTTCAAGGTTAACCAAATACATGTAGGGATCAAACTTATTTGTTTTAATAGTTGCATAATATTTCATGGTGTAGATGAATCCTAATTAACTTTTCTCTTTTTGTTGGGCATTCATGACATTTCTCTTTTATACTATTAAAATTATACAGTAAATATTTTTGTGTCTACTTTTCATATCAGTACTTTTATTTCAAGGCATATGGTGGAATTCACAGAAAAAGAAATGTGAAACAAGAAGCAATAATAGGATCTATATACCGCCAATTATAAACAATACCAAAAACGTGTGATTCCAGTGCTAGAATAGAGAAATCAATGAATACAAAAATGGAACAGACCAGCAGTACATAGAAGAATTTAGTATAAGATAAAGTTGACATTTGAAAGAAGCAGGAAAAGGAAAAATCATTCAATAAATAGTCCTGAAAAAATGTTTAATTATTGAATTTAATTCCCTACCTCACACTGTTTAGCACTCCTGCCCTCAATTGTGCCTGTTATCTTCTAGTCCAGAGACCATGTGTTTTATCCATTTCAGAGAATGAATTTCCAATTCTGCTGTTCCAAGAAGAGGTGGGGATCTGAGAATCAAACTGATTTAGATTTTCAACTGATGTTGGATATTTCAATATTTCCTTCCTTTTTATTTCTGGCTAGTATTCTATTATATGCATATATCACAGTTTGTTTATCTTTTTTTTTTTTTTTTAAAGATTTTATTTTTTCCTTTTTCTCCCCAAAGCCCCCCAGTACATAGTTGTATATTCTTCGTTGTGGGTCCTTCTAGCTGTGGCATGTGGGACGCTGCCTCAGCGTGGCCTGACGAGCAGTGCCATGTCCGCGCCCAGGATTCGAACCAACGAAACACTGGGCCGCTTGCAGCGGAGCGCGCGAACTTAACCACTCGGCCACGGGGCCAGCCCCCACAGTTTGTTTATCTTTTCATCTGTTAATGGACATTTGGGTTGTTTCAGTTTTGGGCTATTATTAAAAAAAGCTGTTATGAATATTTATATATAAGTCTTTGTGTGGGCATATGCTGTGATTTCTCTTGACTAAATACCTAGAGTGGAGTGGCTGGATTGTATGGTATTTGGATGTTTAACTTTTTAAGGAATTGCCAAATTGTTTCCCACAGTGGTTGTACTGTTTTAGGTGCCTGCCAGCAGTGTGTGAGAGTTGTAGTTGATTTACATCCCTGTCAACATTGGTATGTGAAGTCATTTTAATCATCGCCATTTTATAAGGAGTATCTCATGATTTCAATATACATTTCTCTAAAGACAAATGATGTTGAGCACCCTTTCATCTTCTTACTTGCTATCTGTATATCTTTGTTGAAATAGCTGTTCAAATGTTTGGCCTACTTTTTATTAGGTTGCTGATTTTCTTATCAGTGCATTTTGAGGGTTCCTTACGTATTCTGGATCAAAGAATATGTCAGAAAATGTGATTGGCAAATATTTTCTCCCAGTCCATTTCCTTTTTATTCTCTCAACAGTGCCTTTGAAGAGCAGAAGCTCTTAATTTTGATGAAGTCCAATTTGTCAGATTTTCTTGTGTGGGTTGTGCTTTTGGTGTCATATCTAAGAAATTTTTGCTTATCCCGAGGTTAAAATTTAAAAAATATTTTTCTGTACATTTTCTTGTAGAAGCTTTATGGTTATAGGTTTTGCTGTTAGATCTATGATTCATTTTTAAGTTAATTTTTGTATAGTATAGTGAGGATATCCAGGTTTTTTTTTAATACGGTGTGACCTAAGGGTATCCATTTGTTCCAGCACAATCTTTTGAGAAGACTATCCTTTCTTTAATGAATTACCATTGCATCTTTGTCAAAAATCAGTTGTGTAGGGGCTGGCCCCATGGCCAAGTGGTTAAGTTCGCGTGCTCCGCTGCAGGCAGCCCAGTGTTTCATTGGTTCGAATCCTGGGCACGGACATGGCACTGCTCATCAAACCACGCTGAGGCAGCGTCCCACATGCCACAACTAGAAGGACCCACAACGAGGAATATACAACTATGTACTGGGGGGCTTTGGGGAGAAAAAGGAAAAAAATAAAATCTTTAAAAAAAATCAGTTGCATATATGTGTAGGTCTAAATGGACTCTATTTCTCCATTTTGTTCCATTGATCTGTCTTTACTCTGATACCATACTATCTGTCTTGTTGACTATAGCTTTATCTTAGACTTGAAATCAGGTAATGTAAGGCCCCAGCTTTGTTCTTTTTCAAAGTTGCTTTGGCTGTTCTAGGTCCTTTGTATTTCCATATGAATTTTAAAATCAGTTAGTCAATTTCTACCAAGAATGCTTGTTGATGTTCTCATTGAATTACATTGAATCTAAAGATCAATTTGGGGAAAATTAACATCATCATAATATTAAGTCTTTTGAGCTGTGAACTTGGTTATCTTACCATTTGTTTAGGTCTTTTTAAATTTCTGTCAGCAATATTTTGTAGTTTTCTGTGTACAAGTTTGCACATCTTTTGTCAAATTTATTCTGAAATATTGCATATTTTTCATGCTGCCGTAAATTATATATAAAATTTTTTTTTTATTTCTGATTGTTCTTTGCTAGCATATAGAGATACAGTTGAGTTTCATATGTTGAGTTATATATTTCAACCTTGCCACCCATACTTCATTTGGTCGTGGGCTTTTTTTGGAGTAAGCTATTCTTAAAAACTTTTTAAAAAATGTTTCATTTTGAAATAATTTTAGACTTACAGAAATATTACAAAGATAGATCAGAAAGTTCCCTATACTTTTCACACAGCTTCCCCTAATTAAACACAATTTAAACATTTTAGTAGCTTTTCTTGGCAGGATCATGTTCCTGGAAGATTGAGATGGGCTTTTCATTGATGACAAGTTTCTCATTCTCAACCTTGACTGTGCCGATGAACTTGCCATGGGTGGAATCATACTGGAACATGTAGACCATGTGGTTGAGGTCAGTGAAGGTGTAATTGATGGTGACATTATTGATTTTGCCAGGGTTAAAACAGCTCTGGTGACCAGGCTCCCAATACAGACAAATCCATTTACTCTGACCACCACTGTGTCTCAGGGACATGACTAGCACTGCACAAGAAGATGCTGCTATTTATCAAATGAAGAATATCAGACAGCCTCCAGTACAATGTTGAATAGAAGTAGTAAGAACATACATCCTTGCTTTGTTCTTCATCTTAAGGGCAAAGCATTCATTCTTTCATCATTAAGATGTTAGCTGTAGTTTTTTTGTAGATGTCTTTTACTGCGTTGATGAAGTTCCTCCTATTCCTATTTTACTAACAGTTTTTATTAAGAATTGATGTTGCGTTTTGACAACTGTTTCCATATCTGTTGAGATAATCATGATTTTTCTTTTTAAGTCTGTTAATATACAAGCATATCCTGTTTTGTTGTGCTTTGCTTTATTGCGCTTTGTGGATACTGTGAGTTTTACAATTGAAGGTTTGTGGTAACCATACCTCAAGCAAGTCTGTTGGCATGATTTTTCCAAAAAGATTTGCTTACTTTGTGTCTCTGTGTCACACGTTGGTAATTCTCTCAGTATTTCATGCTTTATTATTATTATATTTGTTATGGTGATCTGTGATCAGTGATTTTTTAAATTTTTATTTAGTTTATGATAGTTTACAACCTTGTGAAATTTCAGTTGTATGTTATGGTTTGTCAGTGGTGTTGTAGGTGCACCACTTCACCCTTTGTGCCCATCCCCCATCCCCCCTTTCTCCTGGTAGCCACTAATCTGTTCTCTTTGTCTACATGTTTAACTTCCACATGTGAGTGGAGCCATACAGAGTTTGTCTTTCTCTATCTGGCTTATTTCACTTAACATAATTCCCTCAAGGACCAACTGTGAATGGGACGGTTTTATTCTTTTTTATGGCTGAGTAGTATTCCATTGTGTGTGTGTGTGTGTGTGTGTGTATATATATATATATACACCATATCTTCTTTATCCAATCATCAGTTGATGTGCAGTTTGGTTGCTTCCCTGTCTTGGCTATTGTAAATAATGCTGCAATGAACATAGGGGTGCATGGGACTTTTGGAATTGCTGATTTTAAGTTCTTTGGATAGATATCCAGTAGTGGGATGGCTGGGTCATATGGTATTTCTATTTTTAATTTTTTGAGAAATCTCTATACTGTTTTCTGTAGTGGCTGCACCAGTTTGCATTCCCACCAGCAGTGTATGAGGGTTCCTTTTTCTCCACAACCTCTCCAACATTTGTTACTTTTTGTTTTGGTTATTTTTGCCATTGTAATGGGTGTAAGATGGTATCTTAGTATAGTTTTGATTTGCGTTTCCCTGATGATAAGTGATGATGAACATCTTTTCATATGCCTATTGGCAATCCATATATCTTCTTTGGAGAAATGTCTGTTCATGTCTCCTGCCCAGTTTTTGATCAGGTTGTTGATTTTTTTGTTGTTGAGTTGTGTGAGTTCTTTATATATTATGGAGATTAACCCTTTGTTGGATATATGACTTGCAAATATTTTTTCCCAATTAGTGGGTTGTTTTTTGTTTCAATCCTGTTTTCCCTTGCTTTGAAGAAACTCTTTAGTCTGATGAAGTCCCATTTATTTATTCTTTCTGTTGTTTCCCTTGTCTGAGAAGACATGGTGTCTGAAAAGATCCTTTTAATACTGATGTCAAAGAGTATACTGCCTGTATTTTCTTCTAGAAGCCTTATGGTTTTGGGTCTTATCTTTAGGTCTTTGATCCATTTTGAGTTTATTTTGGTGAATGGTGAAAAAGAATGGTCAATTTTCATTCTTTTACATGTGGCTTCCCAGTTTTCCCAGCACCATTAGTTGACAAGACTTTCTTTTCTCCATTGTAGGCCCTCAGCTCCTTTGTCGAAGATTAGCTGTCCATAGATGTGTGGTATTATTTCTGGGCTTTCAATTCTTTTCCATTGATCTGTGTGCCTGTTTTTGTACCAGTACCATGCTGTTTTGATTACTGTAGCTTTGTAGTATGTTTTGAAGTCAGGGATTGTGATGCCTCCAGCTGTATTCTTTTTCCTCAGGATTTCTTTAGCAATTTGGGGTCTTTTGTTGCCCCGTATGAATTTTAGGATTCTTTGTTCTGTTTCTGTAAAGAATGTCATTGGGATTTTGATTGGGATTGCATTGAATCTGTAGATTGCTTTAGGTAGTATGGACATTTTAACTATGTTTATTCTTCCAATCCATGTGCATGGCATCTCTTTATGTCATCATCAGTTTCTTTCAGTAAAGTCTTGTAGGTTTTGTTGTATAGGTCTTCCACTTCCTAAGTTACATTCATCCCAAGGTATTTTATTCTTTTTGTTGCAATTGTCAATGGTATTGTGTTCTTGGGATCTTTTTCTGTTAGTTCGTTATTAGAGTATAGAAATGTTACTGCTTTATGTAAGTTGATTTTATACCCTGAAACTTTGCTGTAGTTGTTCATTATTTCTAAAAGTTTTCCAATGGATTCTTTGGGGTTTTTTATATATAAGATCATGTCATCTGCAAACAGTGAGAGTTTCACGTCTTCCCTCCCTGTTTGGATTCCTTTTATTGCTTTCTCTTGCCTAATTGCTCTGGCGAAAACCTCCACTACTATGTTGAATAAGAGTGGTGATAGAGGGCATCCTTGTCTCATTCTTGTCCTCAGGGGGATGGCACTCAGTTTTTGCCCATTGAGTATGATGTTGGCTGTGGGTTTATCATATATGGCCTTTATTATGTTGAGGTAATTTCATTCTATCCCCATTTTGTTCACAGTTTTTATCATAAATCACTGTTGGATCCTGTCAAATGCTTTCTCTGCATCTATTGAGATGATCATGTGGTTTTCATTCCTCAATTTGTTGATGTAGTGTATCACGTTGATTGATTTGCGGATGTTGAACCATCCCTGTGTCCCTGGTATGAATCCCACTTGATCATGATGTATGATCCTTTTAATGTATTGCTGAATTCGGGTTGCCAAAATTTTGTTCAGAATTTTTGCGTCTATGTTCATCAGTGATATTGGCCTTTAGTTCTTCTTTTTCGTGCTGTCCTTGTCAGGCTTTGGTATCAGAGTGGTGTTGGCCTCATAGAATGTGTTTGGAAGTGTTCTGTCCTCCCTAATTTTTTGGAATAGCTTGAAAAGTATAGGTATTAAATCCTCTCAAAGTTTGGTAGAATTCCCCAGGAAAGCCGTCTGGTCCTGGGGTTTTATTCTTTAGGATGCTTTTGATTGCTGTTTCAATCTCTTTCTTTGTCATTGGTTTGTTCAGATTGTCTGCTTCATCTTGACTTAGCTTAAAGAGATTGTAAGAGTCTAAGAATTTCTCCATTTCTTCTAGGTTATCCATTTTGTTGGCATATAGTTTTTCATAGTATTCTTTTATAATCCATTGTATTCTGTGTAGTCTGTTGTTATTTCTCCTCTTTCATTTCTGATTTTGTTTATTTGAGCTTTCTCTCTTTTTTTTTTCTTTGTAAGTCTGGCTAGGGGTTTGTCAATTTTATCTGTCTTCTCAAAGAACCAGCTCTTTGTTTCATTGATTCTTTCTACTGCCTTTTTTGTTTCAATAGCATTTATTTCTACTCTGATTTTTATTATTTCTCTCCTTCTGCTGACTTTGGGCTTTATTTGTTCTTCTTTCTGTAATTCAGTTAGGTGTTATTTGAGATTGCTTATTTGGGATTTTTCTTGTTTGTTAAGGTGTGCCTGTATTGTGATGAATTTCCCTTTTAACACAGCGTTTGCTGTATCCCAGGTGAGTTGGTATGGCATGTTATCATTTTCATTTGTCTCCAGCTATTTTTTTTTAAAGATTTTATTTTTTTTTCCTTTTTCTCCCCAAAGCCCCCCAGTACACAGTTGTATATTTTTCATTGTGGGTCCTTCTAGCTGTGGCATGTGGGATGCTGCCTCAGCGTGGCTTGACGAGCAGTGCCATGTCTGCGCCCAGGATTTGAACCAACGAAACACTGGGCTGCCTGCAGCGGAGCGTGCGAACTCAACCACTCGGCCACGGGGCCAGCCCCTCTCCAGATATTTTTTGATTTCTTCTTTAATTTCTTCAGTGATCCATTGCTTGTTCAACAACATATTGTTTAGTCTCCACATCCTTGTCCCTTTCTCAGCCTTTTTCTTGTAATTAATTTCTAGCTTTATAGCATTATGATTGGAGAAGATGCTTGTTATTATTTCAATTTTTTTAAATTTATAGAGGCTTGCCTTGTTTCCCAACATATGGTCTATCCTTGAGAGTGTTCCATGCGCACTTGAGAAGAGTGTGTATTCTGCTGTTTTTGGATGGAGTGTTCTATATATGTCTATTAAGTCCAACTGTTTTAGCTTTTCATATAATTCCACTGTTTCATTGTTTATTTTCTATCTGGATGATCTTTCCAATGATGTGAGTGGGGTATTGGGGTCCCCTACTATTTTTTGTAACTATTTTGTTAATAGTTGCTTTATGAACTTTGGTGCTCCTGTGTTGGGTGCATAGATATTTATAAGTGTTACTTCTTCTTGATGTAGTGTCCCTTTGATTATTATATACTGCCCCTCTTTGTCTCTTTTTACCTGCCTTATCTTGAAATCTGCTGTGTCTGATATAAGTATTGCGACACTTGCTTTCTTTTGTTTGCCATTAGCTTGGAGTATCATCTTCCACCCCTTCACTCTGAGCCTGTGTTTGTCCTTGGAGCTGAGGTGTGTTTCCTGGAGGCAACAAAGTGTTGGGTCTTGTTCTTTAATCCATCTTGCCACTCTTTGTCTTTTTATTGCAGAGTTCAATCCATTTACATTGAGGGTGATTATTGATGTATGAGGGCTTAATGCTGTCATTCTGTCACTCGTTTTCTGGTTTTCCTTTGTTCCTCATCCTGTGTGTTTTGGTCTACCTATTGACTTCTGCAGTCTGTTATGCTGTGTTTCTTAGTTTTAACCTTATTTATTTTTTGTGTCTCTTTTCTGCTTTTTGCTTTAGTGGCTACCCTGAAGTTTGTATTCAGAATCTCGTGCATAACGTATTTCTTTTTCTGATGACCTCTTATTTCCTTAGTCTGAACTGATTCAGTCCCTTTTCTCCTCCCCTTCTAAGTTATTATTTTCATATCTTATTCTAGCTTGTGTTGTGAATTTCTGGTTAAAGTGACAAGTTTGTCTTTGTTTTTGGTGTTTTCCTTCCCTTTATCCTAATGCTATAGTTGAATATTTGTTATCCTATTCTGATTCTATCTACTTGTCTCCTAACTCTGTGTTTTGTGACCCCTTTCTCCCATTTTTCTTTTGTTACACATGAGGGCCTTCTTGAGGATTTCTTGTAGGGGTGGCCTTGTGGCTACGAAGTCCCTTAGCTTTTGTTAGTCTGGGAAAGATTTAATTTCTCCCTCATATCTGAAGGATATTTTTGCTGGATAGAGTATTCTTGGCTGAAGATGTTCATCTTTTAAAGTTTTGAATATGTCATTCCATTCTCTCCTAGCTTGTAAGGTTTCTGCAGAGAAATCCGCTGAAAGTCTGATAGGGGTTCCTTTGTAGGTTATTTTCTTCTGCCTTGCGGCCCTGAGTATTCTTTCTTTGTCATTCATTTTTGCCAGTTTTACTACTATACGCCTTGCAGTAGGTCTTTTTACATTGACAAACCTAGGTGATCTGAAAGCTTCCTCCACACACATTTCTCTCATTCCCTAGATTTGGGAAGTTCTCTGCTATTTCTTTGAGCATGCTTTCTGCTCCATTCTCCTTCTCTTCACCTTCTTGGATACGTATAATTCTTATGTTGCATTTCCTCATAGAGTCAGCTATTTCTTGGAGATTTTCTTCATTTCTTTTTAGTGTTAGTTCTCTCTCCTCTTCTGTCTGGAGCTATTCAACATGTCTGTCTTTGATTATGCTGATTTGCTCCTCTGTGGTGTCCACATGAGCAGTCAGGGAATCTGTATTTTGTTTTATTTCTTCCATTGTATTTTTCGTCTCTAGTATTTCTGATTGATTCTCCTTTATAGTTTCAATCTCTTTTGTGAAGTAGCTCCAGAACTCATTGAATTGTTTCTCTATGTTTTCTTTTACCTCATTGAGTTTTTTGACGATAGCTATCCTGAATTCAGTGTCATTTAGTTTACTTATTTCTGAGTCTTCAGGACATAGTTCTGGGTGTTTATTGTTTTCCCTCTGGTCTGGAGCTTTTATGAACTGCCTGATGCTGGAATTACAGGTCTTCCTCATTGTGATATTATTCGGTTTCAGTTACAGCCTATCGCCACTAGATGAGGGTTGAGAGCTGCGTATTCTGAGCCCTCTGCCTTCAGTCAGGATGGCGTGACACAAGGCAAGTTGCTGGCGGGTTGCTTTCTCTTGCATGCAGACCCGGGTTTTTGGGTCAGCTCTCGCCATCTGGTCTCTTGGGGTCTTGGCTTTATGAGGTCACCCCACGTGAAAGCTTTCACCCTGTTAGGGGCCTTCCCTCTAGGCTTCAAGGGCACTAGGGAGTCCTGGGTGATCCTGTGTACGTGCAACCCCTCCCCCACTTCTTCCCTCATGGAGCCTCCCGCGACAGTGATCCCAGTCTTTAGGGGAGGGAGCAGACTTCTCTCTTACACCGTTCTAGCTCCTCCAATGGGGGCTCCAGCCTCTCTGCCCTCTGTCATTTGGCTGCTGTGACTCTCTGAGGATTCCTGTGCTATTAGGATATTTTCTGTTGGAATTTGGTTGCTCCTTTTTGTTGTATGTTGGAGGGAATATAGTCCCGGGCAAGCTCACTGCGCCATGACACTCACATCACTCCTGTGGTCAGTGATTTTTGATAGTACTGTTGCAGTTGTTTGGGGCACTGTGAACCACACTCATTGAAGATGGCAAACTTAAGTGATAAAAGTTGTGTGTGTTCTGACTTCTCCAGTGGCTGGATGTTCCCCTGTTTCTCCTTCTCTTCAAGTTTGCCTGTTCCCTGAGACACAACAATATTGAAATTAGGCCAATTAATGATCCTACCCTAGCCTTTAAGTGTTGAAGTGAAATGAATAGTTGCACATCTCTCACTTTAAATAGAAAGCTAGAAATGATTAAGCTTAGTGAGGAATACATGTTGAAAGCCAAGACAAGGTGAAAGCTATGCCTCTTGCACCAAACAAGCTGTGAATGCAATGGAAAAGTTCTTGAAGGAAATTAAAAGTGCTACTTCAGTGAACACACAATTGATAAGAAAGCAAACCAGCCTTATTGTTAATATGGAGAAAGTTTTAATAGTCTGGATAGAAAATCAAACCAGTCACATTTCCTTAGGCCAAAGCCTAATCCAGAGCAAGGCCCTGATTATCTTCAATTCTATGAAGGCTGAAAGAGGTGAGGAAGCTGCAGAAGAAGTTTGAAGCTAGCAGAGTTAGGTTCATGAGGTTTAGAGAAAGAAGCTGTCTCCGTAACATGAAAGTGGAACATGAAGCAGCGAGTGCTCGTGTAGAAGCTGCAGCAAGTTATCCTGAAGATCTAACTAAAATAATTAATGAAGGTGGCTACACTAAACAACAGACTTTCAATGTAGATGAAACAGCCCTATATTGGAAGATGATGCCATCTAAGACTTTCATAGCTAGAGAGGAGAAGTCATTGCCTGGTTTCAAAGCTTCAAAGGACAGGCTGACTCTCTTGTTAGGGACTAATGCAGCTGCTGACTTTAAGTTGAAGCTAATGTTCATTTACCTTTCTGAAAATTCTAGAGCCTTTAAGAGTTATCTTGTCTACTCTGCCTGTGTTCTGTAAATGGAACAACAAAACCTGAATGACAGCACATCTGTTTACAATGTGGTTTACTCATTATTTTAGCCCACTGTTGAGACCTACTGCTCAGAAAAAAAGATTTCTTTCAAAATAATACTGCTCATGGACAATGTACCTGGTCACGCAAGAGCTCTGATGGAGATGTGTACAATGAGATTAATATTGTTTTCATGCCTGCTAACACAGCATCCATTCTGCAGCCCTTGGATCAGGAGTCATTGGAATTTCAAGTCTTATTATTTAAGAGATACATTTTGTAAGCTTTTAGCTGCCATAGATAGTAATTCCTCTGATGGATCTGGGCAAAGTAAATTGAAAAGCTCCTGGAAAGCATTCACCATTCTAGTGCTATTAAGAATATTTGTGATTCATGAGAAGAGGTCAAAATATCAACATTAACATGAGTTTGCAAGAAGTTGATTCTAACTCATGGATGACTTTGGGGGCTTCAAGACTTCAGTGGGGGAAGTAGCTGCAGATGTGGTGGAAATAGCAAAAGAACTAGAATTAGAAGTGGAACCTGAAGATGTGACTGAATTGCTGCAATCTCATGATAAAACTTTAACAGGTAAGGAGTTGCTTCTTATGGATGAGCAAAGAAAGTTGTTTCTTGAGATAGAATCTACTCCTATTGAAGATGCTGTGAAGATTGGTGAAATGACAACAAAGGATTTAGAATTTGACATAAACTTATTTGACAGAGCAGCAGCAGGGTTTGAGAGGGTTGACTCCAATTTTGAAAGTAGTTCTACTGTGGGTAAAATGCTATCAAACAACATTTTGTGCTACAAAGAAATTGTTCAGGGAAAAAAGAATCAATTGATGTGGCAAAGTTTACTGTTGTCTTATTTTAAGAAATTGCCACAGCTATCTCAGTCTTCAGCAACCTTCAGCAACCACTGCCTTGATCAGTCAGCACTCATCAACAATGAAGCAAGACCTTCCACCGGCAAAAAGATTATGACTCGCTGAAGGCTCAGATGATGGTTAGCATTTTTTAGCAATAAAGTATTTTTAAATTAAGGTATGTACACTGTGTTTTTAGACACAATGCTATTGCACACTTACTATAGTATGGTGTAAATATAACTTTTGTATGCACTGGGAAACCAAAAAATTGGTGTGATGGGCTTTATTGTGATATTTGCTTTTTTGCACTGGTCTGGAACTGAACCCACAATATCTCCAGGGTATGCCTGTATTCAGCTATCTTTTGATTAGTGTTAGTATGGTTTTTCTATCAGTTTACTTTTTAGTTTAGTTTTATTTATTTTCTAATTTAGTTCATAATAGTTTACATCATTGTGAAATTTCAGTTGTGCATTATTTCTTGTCCATTACCATATAATTGCTCCCCTTCACCGCCTGTGTCCACAAGCCCTCCCCCCTTCCCCTGGTAACCACTGAACTGTTTTCTTTGTCCACGTATTTGTTTATATTCCACATATGAGTGAAATCATCTGGTGTTTGTCTTTCTCAATCTGGCTTATTTTGCTTAGCATAATACCCTCAGGTCCATTCATGTTGCAAATGGGATGATTTTGTCTTTTTTTATGGCTGAGAAGTATTCCATTGTGTATATATATATATATATGTATACCACATCTTCTTTATCCAATCATCAGTCGATGGGCACTTGGACTGCTTCCATGTCTTAGCTATTGTGAATAATGCTGCAATGAACATAGGGGTATATATGTTACTTTGGATTGTTGGTTTCAAGTTTTTTGGGTAGATACCCAGTAGTGGGATAGCTGGGTCACATGGTATTTCTATCTATCTTTTTACTTTTAATCTATTCATATCTCTATATTTAAAGCAGGTTTCTTATAGTTAGCATATATTTGGCTCTTACTTTTTAAAAAAATCCTGTCTGATGATTTTTCCTTTTTAACTAGGGTCATTAGACCATTTGTAGTTATTGATACTGTTGTGTTTAAATCTACCATCTTACTATCTGCTTTATATTTTTCCCGTCTATTCATCGCTCCATTTTTCTGTTTTTTCATTCTTTTCTTCTTTTGGTTATTTTTTATGATTTCATAGGTTATTTTAAGTGAGTAAATTGTATTTATTTAAACATTTCTCTTTTACCTAGTGAGTTATTTATTCATTAAAAATAATTCTTTAAGGGGCTGGCCCCATGTTGTAGTGGTAAAATTTGTGCACTCCGCTTCAGTGGCCTGGATCTGTGGTTTCAGATCCCAGGTGTGGACCTACATCACTCATCAGCTATGTGGAGGCAGCAATCCACAAACAAAATAGCGGAAGATTGGCACAGATGTTAGCTCAGGGTGAGTCTTCCTCAGGCAAAAAAAGAGGAAGATTGGTGATAGATGTTAGCTCCAGGTGAATCTTCCTCACCAAAAAAACCCCCATTCTTTAATTATTTTTATTTATATAATTTAGCATACATTTATTAAATACTGCTTGTATTCAGTGTTTAGAAAAAGGGTTATTGAGTCGGTGAGTCTTAGTCTGGTTTTGGAAGAATGGTAAGATATGATTGGTTAGAGAATCTATTGTGGGTTAGTAGAAGGGCATGAGGTTGAAATCAATAGGGCAGGATTAGACGGGTTTAGCAGGGAGAACAAAAGTACAAAAATTATAAGAATGTAAAAGGCAATAGAAAATGCTTCAAGGATTGATTTTTTTTAAAAAAGTGTTAAAAACCTAACAATCTAATGAAATTATAAAACATATGCACATTTTATCACTTTCCTGGTTTGACTGTCACTTTTTTAATTCTCAGAAGGTAGGATACCATTAAATAAAGTAAAACCATTTGATTGAAATAAAGTTTAAGATCAAAATAAAGTTAAAACCTTAGAATCAAATCTTTATATTTGTACATTAGTCTCCTCAAGATCTTCTTAATTCCCAAATAAATTGTTTAATTCTTGTCTAACTTGACCTCTCCACTTCTTTTTGGAACAGTTTCCTGTTTTAAATTGTATGTTTTCTCTTGATTTTATCTACTCCTGGACGACTTTCAGTGTCCTTACTATAACCTTTTCCCTCCCCTAGACTCTTAAATATTGTTAATTATCCATGGATTTATGTCTGTCCTGCAGTTGTCTAATTTTTCTTTTTCTCAATAGATACTTTCATATCAGTTCTCTGAGAGTTTCAGTAAGGTGTGGGAGGTTTTCAGATTTTAAGTTGCCTCATTCTATTTATTTTCACCAGGGATTTGCAGATTTTAACTAATATCAACCTTTAAGAGAAGGTTTCGCCTTGCCCCCATATACGTATTTTCCACTGAGGTATTTGAGTCTAATAGCCTCCCTCTTATAGTGTCTGATATCAGGCACTCCCATGGTTTTACTTTCTATTTAATATTTTTTTCTAACAATTTGTTGAACTGTGTTTTAACAAATATAATACATTCTAGTACTGTTGTAGTAATGCTCTAAGAGCTTTATGGGTAATGATTCATTTGATCCTTACAACAGCACTATAAGTTAGTACTGTTATTATCATCTCTATTTTGCAGATGAGGAATTGAAGTTCAGAGAGGTTAAATACTTCATCCAGGGCTACCCTCAGCAAGTAATGGAGCCAGGTTTTGAACGCAGGTAGTCTAACTTCAGAGCCATGCTTCTAACTAAATATTTTCATAGTCTTCTGGATATCCTTACTTTTACGTAAATATGTCAGATACTTAAAGTTCAGTGTCTCCAAAGCTGAAGTCAGTGGTTTGCTCTCCATCTGCACTGTATTCCCCCAAGCAGATTTGCTCCTCTTTTTCACATCTTAGTTAATGTCATTTTCCTTCTGGTAGTCTAAGCCTGAAGACTCAGCCATTCTAGACTACCACTTCTTCCTTCCTTCAATTGCTCCCTGCATCTTATTGATTTTTCCTTTTCATTAATTGTCAAATAAGTACATTCTACTCATTTTCATTGTCCCACCTTAGTTTAAGTCTGTTTTGACCTTTCATTTGTACTAGCTATTCATTCTCTTCTAACAGATGCTTGTCTGCTCTTTGGTACCTCAATTATCTTACTACTTGTAATCAATTGTTAGTTTATGTGTCTATCTTCTCCATTAGACTCTGTTTTTGTAAAAAAGGACATTGAATTATGATTTTATATGCTTAGTGCCTAGCTTAATATGTGATATACAATAGTTGTACAATAAACATTTTGCGAATACATGAATTAGCTTGTCATTGGATGTTAGTTTTGATGGCTTTAATATCATCACAAATATCAGATAAAGTCATTTTTTGGTCTACTTTTGGAAAAGTCTTTCTATGCCTTCTTTTTTAAAAGATAAAAATAGTTTCTGTAATTGTAGTGATCAAGGATAAAATGGACTCTTTTATATAGTTACATGTTATCTCCAGAATATATTGTGTAGTAAAATAATAACTTTGAAACTATTAGAATCTTCATATAGTTTACAACAGTCCAAATCTTCAATTATATTTTCAAGTATGAAACACTTATTATATTTTTTTGGTAGCAATTGAGCAGCAAGAGGGTTTGTATTCTTCCCATAATGCAAAAATATCTTAGAACTTATATAAATCACTGCCATCTCAGAGTGTGTGTGTGGAAAGAAATGAGACAAGTGTCATAAGTCTTTATTCTTTGGTATATAATGTAGTACCTGAATGTTAATTGCTTCCAATATTTAAGTAATGATATAAACTAATAGGGGACTTTTGGATCCAAATTTTAATGCATGGCAGTGGGCCTACATTTGCTAATAATTTCTGAAAGTAGTTGTATTCCCTAATAATTTCCCTGCATCAAATAAATGAAGTTATTTTTCTGAGGGGAATGCTTGAGAGATGGCAGTCATTTTCTTCATGACTAAAATTTTCATATATAACATGCTGCTGGCTGTGGGACTATCAGGCTTCTTTTTGTTTTTCAAAGCACGATTCTGCTTAACCATTAACTCTGCGCTTGTGCTTTATTTGCAGCATCTGGCGAGGCCCCAATGTGAACTGCACAGACAGTTCGGGTTACACTGCTTTACACCATGCAGCCTTAAATGGACATAAGTAAGTGCCATTTATCTGGACTGGAATCCTTTTGTATTTAGTTACATGTAATGAAGTTAATTATGTCTGATGATACCTGTCTCATGTTGCCATGAGTCCTCTGGGCTTAGATGAATTTGGAGAGGCACCAAGTGGCAACACTGACAAATTAAACTTGGTAGGAATGTTGCTGAGGATGATTATGTGTAGAGTGTAAACTGAGAGAATTGCTCTAAATAGTCAAATATCACACAGGGAGAATGAAAGAAGTGACAGAACCATGTTAGTCATGTGTAGCTTTAGGGATGGGATAAAACCACTTAATAACACCACCCTTCCTTTTTTGGTGTCTTCACCTAACATGAGAGTATTCACTAACAGTGAAATCTTAATAGATTCTTGCTATTATAAGCCATGGACTCCTGAGCCACTTCAAAATCTTTCAAATTTATCTAAAATACTTTTTGTCATTCATGATGGTCTTTCTGGTTTTAAAGTTCTTTAAACTATGGAATTATGTTTCAAATAATGTGCTAGTATATAGTACAGAAAGTGAAAAAATGTGTGACTACTTTATTTCCAGTATTGTTGCTAGGTAACCTAACAGTTTAGTGACTGAGTCAAAGCGTGATGAAGCCTCTGAATGATGTGTCCAGATCTCTTCCTTACTGTTGGCTTCTTTGGCCATCTTAATTGCAGATTCAGGGTAGTACTATGTTTCTTAGTTCTAGTTGGGAAGACAAACTGTTAAATCTGATGGACAGAAAATCTTGGGCCTGACCATTTGAGCTAATACTACCTCTCTTGTTCTATTTCAGCTTGGCGTTATAAGCACTTCTCAAAATAATATTGTCACAAAATGGATTAGCATTCATATCCCTCCTTAGTTTTTAGTGAAGTATTTAGTAAATGTTATGGGCTTATAAATGACAGCCTATGAGGTTCTAACCATTGAGCTATGTTTCCCTATGGCCCACTGCATAATTTTTAGTTTCTATTGGCAAAGTACAAAGTGAACATAATTTAAGTGAATTGAATAGCAATCATTAAGATTATCATAGATAGGGGATTTGACTAGCTATCTTCTAAGATCTCTTTAATTGCAGTTATTCTCTGAGCATTACATGTATCTGCTTTGCTTTTGTCGGAAGATCTCATTTAGCTTTTCTTTTTAACACTTTCTAGAAAGATTTTACTCAGTGTCATTCTATAGGCATTAGACAAAAGCAGGAAAATTCTTATACCGTCTCTCCATCTCCACTAGTTATGTGACCTTGAGCCATTTAATTAACCTCTCTAGGTCTCACTTCAATGTAGTGAATACATTGGCTAGATATTTTTCATTGTTCCTTCCAATTATAACATTTTATGGTATGCTGTGTTGGTAATATTTGTGGCTCAGTTTTGTACTATGGTGCTATAATTCTGAAATTTGGATTTTTTTCTAGAGTATAAGATTTCTTGACTTTAAATTATTTAAATTATCCATGGGCTTTTAAAATTAGAGGTCGTTTATTCTACCCTACTGCCCTCATTTCCTTCATTTTGGAGAAACAAGGCCATTCTGGATGAGTGACTTAGTGGCTGCTTAGATGTTAAGGTGGGGCTGTGTCTAGGGCCTAAGCATTCTGGTTCCAGGTGTATGCTTTTAACAGTTCTCTACCTTATCTCCCCTGATGGCTATATGCACATCAGTTTCCTAAACTCTTGCTGGTTTTTCTCTATCACATTATGTATTTCTGGGCTGCGTCCCATTATTATGAAGTGGTGTCTTCTCTTGGAATGCTAATTTTAAAAAGATATGGAGAAAAAAATGCCATAGAATTTGTCTCAGAGCCAGAGTGATTTTTCTTTTCTTTGCCTTTGCTGTTCTCGCTTAGCATGGGTAATGAACAATTGATTGTTGTATTCTTCCCAAGCTTTAGCAGACAGCGTGGAAACACATCATTTCCGTATTTGTTGCTGTTGTATCCATTAGCTCAAGATTGTTTCCATAAACATTATGATTTCTAGGCTAAAGTTCATGGAATCATAGAGCTGGAAATACTGTTACAGGGTCCTATAGTTTATTCTTTTGCTTTGAGCACAGGCTTTTCCCCTACCCCCAACATATAATCTAAAGCTTTCATACTGCAAATTAATCCTGTTTGCTCTTATTTTGTACATTTTATTGGGAGCTTTTATTTACCACCACTAGGTAATTCACAAATGGAGCAGCATTTTGTACCTGAAATGCATTATTTCATAATGAACAATTCATCTCCACTTAGCCAAAACAGGACACAATGGAAAATGTACTGTATTGGTGATTTCCTGGGTCATTTGTAATTATAGATTAGAAAATTATTACCTTTAAATGATAGAAAGAAAACATGGTCAGAAGAACTAAATTCACTAGCAATGATTCTAAATTATTTCAATAGATAAGTTAGAGACCTATCTGTTTCTCTCTCGCTTTTTAGAAAAAAAATATATGGACGATTCATTGTCTGTCTCATATATTTCTACTACAACTTTGATTCTCTTAATTCTCTCTGAATGGCAATTAGACAGCCTGCCTGCCAGCCTTCCTTCTTCCTCCTTCCCTTCCTCTCTCCCTCCTTCTGTTCTTCCTTCCTTCGTTTCTTCTTTCCCTCTCTTTCTCTTCCTTCTTTCCTTTTTCTTCTTCCTTCTTTTCCTCTTCTCTTTTCTTATATCCTTTCTTTTAAATAATGATCTTATCATTCCCTATAAGGTTTTCCTAAACTTGTATATTCATATTTCATTTCAGTTCTCCTTCTCTTCTAAGCAAATTGCTCCCTTTTTTTCTGGTTAAGTTTCATTAAAGTACATTGGGTACATTGTGATTCTTGAACGCTATTTTGAAAAATTTCAGCAATAAATTGTTGTTGTATCTGAAATATGTATGTTCTTTGGTATGTTTAGGGTTAAAATATTTTCTCTTTTTGCTTCTCATTCCTTAAGTAAGTTAATGCTTGAATTGTAGACTCCATTATCTATAATCCAAATTGCATCTCAAATTGGATATAGAATCTAGCTAGAAGGCTATCTGCTGTACTTTTGATTTGCTGTTTCATAGGCTTTCTAATGAAAGAAGGGTTCTTCCTCTAAAAATTTGTGTAATCTGGTCCATGAAGTTTCTTTTAATATCCTAGAAATATTGTTGGTCTCAATGTTTCTTTCTTGTATAAGGATATTAACCAGTTAAAATTTGCCTTTATTCACTCTATCTAGAAATCTATGAGAGTGAATTCAGTGTATAAAGAAGCTACAGTCAGAAAATGGAGAGTATTGTCCTAAAGTCTTTTCATCATGTCGAGCACATTTGCAACTTTATTCCAATTAACCAGGAGTAAAATCTTCAAGAAAGTCTGAAATCAAAAGGACCTTAGTGAATTTTAGAATATCCTTAGTTTGTTAATACTACATCCATACGAAGATGATTTGCATTTATTTCAAAGTTCTTAGGACTACCAACATATAAAGGGAAGATGGAACAAAATAAATGTTTTTGCTTATGATTTAATTATAGGGAAACTTGCTGCTAATTTGAATGTTGAACCTTCCCAATTAGTTTAATTTTGCTCAGAACATATACTGAACTTCTTAAAAGACATTTCATATTAATCAAGAAGTATATTTATATCTATCAGAAAATGAAACAAATTAAATGTAGTAGCAAAAATCAGTACTTTTAGAATTCTTATATTTACCTGCACTTACATATATTAGCGTCAAGCTGCAAAATATTGCAATGATTTAAATTGGATTATTATTAAATTTGATATTTTGTTTTGCTCCTGGGAAATGGAATTATTTTTCCTGTGATCCCATCAACCACATTTACTTTAGGATTTTAGAGCATTTCTTATTTATCAAATGCTGTATATCAGAAAGAATGCTACTTTATGTTTAAGATATAGGAATTATTTCTCTGCTTGCTCTTCTGTAGACATTGTTCATCAATATAACTTAATAGTTCATGGCAGGTGACCAAGCACAGTCAACATGTTCATTTGTTGATACGTCTGGAAGATATAAGGTGCAACTTAAATAAAAATAAAAAGTAATAATATGGATTTGGTGGGATCTCATTTAACTACTCTTTTAGTTTAGATATTTTAGAAAGTACTCAAAATTTGATTTGTTCTTAATGTGTCTGGTTGAAAAAGGTCTGTGTAATACATGTTACTTGTGATCTACGTGGATACATCATAAGAAAGATTAATGACAATTTGTTGACTAATAATTTATTTATGATTTGGTAAAACTGACAGGCACTCACTTGATCAGAGACATCACTTTATATTTCACAAGTATGTTTTTGTCGGGGAGGAAAGATAATTTTCTCTCTACCCTTCTGGGTTGTTGGCTGAGACCCCTTTGTGATAAAAAAGACAGATTAACAGGAGAAAAACAGAAGTTTAATAACATGTATACCTTCTGTGTACGTGGGAGATACCCAGGAAAACTGATTAACTCCCTGAAATGGCCCAAGTCACCACCTTAAATACTATCTCCAGCTAAAGACAAAAGAAAATGTTGCCGGTGGGTCAGCCAGTTTTGGGAGGCTATCAGGAAAAGCATAGTAAATAAAGGTAAGATTGGTATGCAGATTTAGGTTGTTGCCTTCTCCACTGATAAATTTCTAGAGATTTAGTCATCCTCCTCTTCCTGCTACAGAGAAGGAGACTCCCTTAAAAATGAGAGACTTCCCTTATAAATGTAAATATCCCTTACAAAAGACTAACTTCTACTCAGTTTTCAGAGCTTCTCCTGTGTCTGCAGTTTCTCAAAATAACCAGCTCAAAATAATCCTATGCCAAAGAGGCATATTTTGGGGTGGCATATTTTTCCCACCTTCATTTTCACATTAGAAATCTGAGCACAGCTAGTGCATTAGCTGGTATCTATTGTTGACCTAAAACAAACAAACAGCCAGTTATTTTACTAGAGAAATCTGTTTATTTGGGATCAGCAAAGAATTGCAATTCAGGATGTGTGGTCTTCGGCAAACCACAGGCAAGTCCCAAGAAACAAAGGAGAGGGAGGGTTCTTTTATTAAGTTGAGAGGAGCTGTTATAAAGGAACAGACTGTGAATTTGAAGTATAGTGGCTTTTCATTGGCTGAGTTATGGCAGTCTTTCATTGGCTGAGCTGTTGCAGGGCAAGGAGGGATGTCTTCCTTCCTTCTCCTAGGGTAGTAAAGTAGTATCGCTTCCTGTTGGAGATGCAAGATAGCGTCTCTTCCTTTTGGGGTCTGTAGTGTATGTTGCATGGCACATGCATGAGAGTTCTCTCTTCTGTCCTCCAGACTCCATTTTAAATGAGGTTTCTGTTTATTAATTTTCACACTCTGAGTAACATGAAAGGCTCAACTTAAATAAAAATTTAAAAAGAAATTTAAATTAAAAAATAAATTTAATAAAATAATTTTTTAAAAAGAAATAAAATTAATGGTATTTAGTTAAGATTTTAGTGTTTGTCAAAAAGAATTTCATAAACATACGGATTAGTCTTTTCTGATTTAGATATTAGATGCTGGTAACACTACACAATACAAATGATCAGTAAGTTAGTTTTTCCACTATATCATAAATCTTCCTGATAAATAAAGAATGAGTGCATATCACATACATTATTAGAAAATGTCAACAGAAATTGAACCAAGAACAAATAAAATTCTGAATGGTTTGAGTGAGAGTGAAAGAAAATAGGATTGATAATGCCATCAAACTTTCCTCTTTATCCTTTGAAAGGAAATGCTTTTAGGAGTTTCAGCATATTTTTTTATTTGCTTAGGCATTGAGAAATGAAATTAAAACCCTTTGCATAATTGTCTTTCCCTGATATATGAATTTGGAGAAGGCTAGTTTTTGATAAGTTCTACTTGTTAGAACCAGATATTTAAATTTATTGTGCTTCTTTTGGTATTATTTTACCTTTTATTTAAATGCTGAAATATTTCAGTTAAAAAAAATCACTGAGGGGGCTGGCCCCGTGGCCGAGTGGTTCATTCGCTCTGCTGCAGGCAGCCCAGTGTTTCGTTGGTTCAAATCCTGGGCGTGGACATGGCACTGCTCCTCGAGCCACGCTGGGGCAGTGTCCCACATGCCACAACTGGAGGGACCCACAGCAAAGAATATACAACTATGTACTGGGGGGCTTTGGGGAGAAAAAGGAGAAAAAAAATCTAAAAAAGAAAAAAATCACTGAGATTGCTCAACATTGCAGCAGATTGCTTTGAGAATAGTTTTTTTTTTTTAAAGATTTTATTTTTTTTCTTTTTCTCCCAAAGCCCCTGGTACATAGTTGTGTATTTTTTAGTTGTGGTTCCTTCTAGTTGTGGCATGTGGGAAGCTGCCTCAGCATGGTCTCATGAGCGGTGCCATGTCGGCACCCAGGATTCGAACCTCTAAACCCTGGGCTGCCAAAGCAGAGCACGTGAACTCAACCACTTGGCATCGGGGCCACCCCGAGAATAGTTTTTGATTGTATACAATTTTACAATCATGTCCATTTCTTGTTTGATTCACCCCAGAACCCTTTGAGATTGGCAACAAGACGTAGTCTCTAAATTCTTTTTTTCTTTTTTTTTAAGATTGGCACCTGAGCTAACAACTGTTGCCAATCTTTTTTTTTTTTTTTCTGCTTTATCTTCCCAAATCCCCCCTGGTACATAGTTGTATATCTTAGTTGTAGGTCCTTCTAGTTGTGGCATGTGGGACACTGCCTGAACATGGACTGACAAGTGGCGCCATGTCCGCGCCCGGGATCCGAAGCAGCAAAACCCTGGGCGACCACTGCGGAGCTTGAGAACTTAACCACTCAGCCACGGGGCCGGCCCCTCTGAATTCTATTTTAACAATATCTGAAAGAGAGACAAACGTATGAATTGCTCAAGATAACCAAGTTAGTAAGTATAAAGAGTTGGGACTTCGAACTAGATCTTCTGGTTCTTAGTTGCTTTTGTTATTCATAGGTATTGAATCCTTTATACCTCAGTGTAGTTATTTATTTCAGAATGGAGATAAACATATATAACAACTCTTGTAGTATCAGAGAGGTGAGAAGTGTGTGAACTGACAACATTCAAGTTTCCTTCTGATTTTCTGATTCTTTTATTCAAAGGTGATTTGCTGGAAGCATTTTTACTTTTAAAAGATTTTATTTTGCCTGGGGGCAAGATCTAATATTATCTAATGTTTCACTATTTATCAAGTGGCTTCTCTTCTGTGATCTCATTTAAAGCTTTGACCGGTCTTGTCCAATAGGCATTATTATTATTACAATATCCCCTACAGAAAACAAAAAGAAAAATGTAAGACTAAATAATTTCTCTAGGGTCACATCATTAGGTAGTTTACATAGCCGGGACTCAAATCCAAATCTTCTAAATTCAGATCTTATAAAATAATGTTGTTTTTTTAAAAAAAGAATGTTAAAATGACATTTATTCTTATTTTCTCTGAAATCTTATCATTAGAAAATTTAGGTCTCCTTGGAACTTTCTAAATATTTCTACAACATATACTTGGTCCTTTCATTATGACTTCATGCATTTATCCATAAGTCCAACATTGCAAGTTGAGGCTACATTCTGGGCAATGCATTTTACCAGTTACTGTAATTTTGTGTTGTATCATGTCTGTTTTTCTTGTGGGCTATCAGATCCTGACCTCACTTCTATTCAAACTTCCTCCAACTTTTCTCATTCGTTACTTGCATTTAGAGCCTGGCTTCATGAAATATTTAAATTTAGCCCTTTCTGTTACATTCATTCTCACCATTGTGATTTGTTATAGATGAGAAAAAATTTTAGAATATATTGTAATTATGTATGTATGTATGTATTTGTATATCTGTCTGTTTAGTATTTCATTTAGTGAATTAATAGAATTTGCTTCTTAAATGTATTAAATGTACAGTTTTTGTTTAGAATTACTGTTTGATTGATTGACACAAAGTTCAACATAATGCATACTAATAGTTATTAATTGATTCCGCCTAAGGATGAATATTGCAGTTCAAAATTTTTTACTTTGAAAACCTGATGGGGATTAAATACAGAATCCTTTAGATAGGATATATTATTGAGTATGTGTTGAAATTCTATCAGTGGTGGAACTTGTCTCTTAAGTGGAATTCCTTCTTTGGAATTTCCCTTCACAGCCGTTTCTTAGGCTTGGAGGAGAAAGTTGAAGGAGTGCAGAAGTATGAACAGCACACATTCAAAGTATGTTGTGTGCCGTGGCTGAAAAGTTATTAAACTTTTTTTCAACCTTTGGCTCATACTGCAGCTAGCTTGTCAGAGTCCCTTTCCTACTGTGCTGTCTGCTTTCTCTCTTATATGCATCTTCAATTCCTTTTTCCAATTCTCTAGGAATGATATAAACTCCCTAAATGTCTCTTGGTAGTATGATGACTTTTTTTTTTTTGTAAACAAGGAGGTTGCTCGTAGCTCAACTTTTCTTTTATGGTAAATCTAAGATTTGAGCTATCTGGAAAGAACTCCTTTTTTAAAAAAATGGGAAGAGGTATTTTAAAAAATTATTTTACTTAATTCATTCAGTTAATGAAATTAGATATATTTTGCCTAAATGAATTCTATTAAGTAGTTTCATTGGTTAGTGAATTCTCTGTGTGTGTGTGTGTGTGTGTGTGTGTGTGTGTGTGTGTGTGGTGATAGTGGTTTTCCAGGTAAGTAAAATAGCCAAATATGGAGTAGTCAGACTCTTAAACCCAATTTTATGTCTTGGTACCTAGAATGATTGCTCTAAATTGTCATCCAGCATCTAGTATACGTTTATAATCATTTGTTTAATAAAATCTGTGTTGTTCAGCATATTTTCTTTTCTGTTGTGTTCTTTTTTTTTTCTTTCTTGCTTAGGGATATAGTTCTCAAACTACTTCAATATGAGGCATCAACAAATGTAGCAGACAACAAAGGTTATTTTCCTATTCACCTGGCTGCCTGGAAAGGAGATGTGGAAATTGTGAAGATTCTTATTCATCATGGACCATCACATTCCAGAGTCAATGAACAGGTGCACTTGTCAAATGTGTGCTCATGCTATAATTTTTCTAGAGTTTTGTGAGGGCAAAGCCACATTGAAAAATGGATTATTTCTGTTTTTACCCTGGCAAAGACCTTTTCACTGCTGAATTTCCTAAAGGAGAAATTTGAAAGATTCTTTGGCATTTGTATATGGTGCATAGGCACTAAGTTGGGCATTTGTAAAGATATTTGTTATCAAGAGAATCCCACATAAAGGAAGTACTTGCAATATTTTTGCCTGCCTTATATAATCATCCCTTTTATAGTTGTTGAATATTTAAACATATAACAGAATTCACATTTGTAATGCGAATTAGAGTTTTTTTTAAATAAAATTTTAAATGCTAAAACAATGATGATAGCTATCATTTACATGATGCTTTACCATTTACATAGCACTTTCACAGTAAGTACAATTTGTGATCAAAATACAAAATACAGTGTATACAATTGCTAGGCATATATTAAAATAAAAATTTCCTGTATGTATATATATGTACATATGCCCAGAGTAAGTTGAGTAAAACACAGCAGCAGTATAATGCTGACAGATAAAGTCAAAATATTTGCAAGTACATAATATGCATATTACACATAATGGACATATTAAAGAAGGAATGCCATTCTTAGTATTCCAAGTAAGTAAGACCAGACATTCCAGAAAGTAAAATATTGTCCCCTAATATAGTATGATAACAAACATCTTGAGCTCTGCATGCCCCCTACTGTTCTCAATTTGTAAAACTATATTTGAAAACCAGCATGCAATCTAACAACTGAATTACAGCCATGGCATTAAGCTGCAGGTTGGCAGTTGTCCAATATCAATGCAAGTAGGTTACTCTAGGGCAAGCACATCTAATAAAGTACAGTTAGCGTATTGTTCAAATGGTTACAGACTTTGCAGGCCTTTGACTGAAATTCAGACTAAAGAATAAAAAGTAACACTAGCACTAGCTGTAAACAGTAAAAGGAAGAAAAAGTACATACATTTTTTTCCAACAAAAGGCAGTTGTAGAAAGAAGTGATCGTGACAAATGTTTTATTAATTGGAAAAGTATCTTATTAATATTTATCCCAATAAAAATTTTTATGTTTACAGGTTACAAAATACAGAATATTTTTAATGAGAATACACTCATAAATTCAGTCTTTAAAAAAAGACAGATTTGGCTATCTTTATCACCATATCATGCTAAAAGGAAACTATGAGAATGCTGTTCTGTTCCTCAGAAATCCAAAAGTTAGAGATGATTTGTGGGATGAGCCATCTGGTGGTTATGCTTAAAACTGCCTGAATGCCCCAAAGAGAACCTGAAATAGTACGATGGAAAAAGAATCCAAGGTTAAACAAGAGGATGTTAGTTTTACAAACAAAGTATTTTGTAAATGCCATGAAAATAAGAAAAAACACCTAGTATTCATTTATATTTTAAGTGGAAGATTTTAATGGCATATAACTGTAATGGTATGTTTTTAAAACAAACATTTGTTTTCTGTGCTATTGAACAGATCAATTAAAATATAAAAAATGTCTTTTTAAGGAGATTGGAATGCAAAATTCTTTTTTCATTTCTGTTGCATTGTGTTATGGTTTCTATTAGCAACAAATTGAAAATTTCTTGAGATTTTTGATACTACACTTTCAGTATTTGTTTGCTTCTTTGTTTTTATGTATATACTCCTTTAGTGCTGAGGTAGTTCTCTTATTCAATGTCATTTCTCTTAAAAGTTTCTGATGTGGGAATTTTATTTTTGTGAGTAACTTTCGGTTTTAGTTTTAATTCTTTTTCCCTCCCTGAATGGGACAGAAATGTATTAGTTAATTATAAACCTTTATGTATTTACACAGTAGAGGAAAGGAATGAAAATTGTAACTGACATTTATTGAGACATGAGATAGCCAGGTACTGTGCTAAGCTCTTTCACCTGCAATATGTTATTTAATCAATTCTCACAATCTTCTGAAGTGATTATTATCACTCCCATTTTATAAATGAGAAATCAGGTTCAGCAATGTTAAATAACGTGTCTAAGGCCACACATTACTAGGTGACTAAAACAGAGACCTGAACTCAGGTCTCTCTAATCCAGAGCCCTGCACAATAGATCATTGGTATTGTCTTCATAACTTCTATCACTTATGGAGTGTTTGGAGTGTTTACTGTATGCCTCACGTTGTGCAAAGTACTTCATCTCTATTATCTTACTAAGCAGCCTGATGAGGTAGGTATTAATTATTGTTCCTGCTTTATATTTGTGGAAGCTGAGAGATTAGGTAACTTGCCCATGATATCACAACTACTAAGAAATGCAGCCTGGATTTGAACCCCGGTTTTTCTGATCCAAAGCCTAAGCTCTTAACTGATATAGTTAACATCATAGCCACTATGTGGAATGTTAAAATTATGCGTAATTGTCAGGGCTTCATTCTGATTTCTGAAAGTTACCTTTGGTTTCTAATACAACTTTCTTTAAAAATAATTCTATCTTAACATTTTAACATTTAAAGTTTACAAAGCATTTTCCTATATCTTCTCTCTTTTGATTTGTAAACTACACTTTAAGGTTTATAGGGAAGGCAATATTCTAATTTTACAGATAAGATAGGTTCAGAGAGATCCAGTGGTTTACTGTCGCTAATAAGTGCATGTTAGCACTTCAACCTACGTCCTGTTCACCATTCTGTACTGTCCTAGAATCAATGGTCAATTTAGGGTGATGTAATTTTGAAAACAGAGTAGACCCCCTGCCCTATTATGGTTTTTATAGTTGCTACATTCTTCCTATCTTTTGTCAACTGATTTATTATTTTCTTTCTTCTGATGTGATGTATATTTTCAATTTACAGTTTTCTGTGTATTCATCTTTTCTTCTCCTCTTTCTCTTTTTTTCCTTTATTTTGATATTAGGGCAAAAACCAGAGGAGCCTTATATCATAAGTATATTCCCTTGCCATTCTCTAAAACTCAAACCCAACTAGTGTTAGATAGTTTCCATTAGTCTTATTTTGAAGCAAGATCTTTTGTAAATAGCTTTTGTCAAATAGTGTCGTTCTGCCACTCATTGTCTGGAAGTGTCCTGATTTTTCAGAGAACACTTATTTTGTAAAAAAGAAGAAATTTGAAACTTGAGGAACGTTCGATGTAGACATACTAGCAATTATGAATCAGTGCTTCATCGCAGTCTATTTCAAATTAGATTTTTTTAGATCACTAGTGAGTATGGACACGTATACAATCATGCCTTTGATAAAGGTACCACAGTTGTGGTTTTCACTGATGTAACAATCCAAGTATGTGATGATCACAGATAAACTCTATGAACATTTTTTCCTGAGTAAGTCTCAAATGATTGAAATAATTTTTCTTGAGATCTAAACAGTGCTAATTGGAGTTGATAGATAGCTTCAATTTTGCACTTATAATTTCCTAGGCTAAGGGCTCTGAAAAAAATAGAGAGGTCTTTGAGGAATCATTATTTCATAATTGGCTTTTCTTTTTCTCAAAAGGTGCTATATTTTGAAAAGTGAGATTGAATCTATTTCCAACCAAATGGAAATTTGATTTAGTCAGGAGGCGTATTTCTATATCATATTTTCATGGTATAGAGTAATAAGATTGATTTTCTTATCAGGCTTTTAAAACTTAGCCAGATAAGAGAATAAGGGAGTGTGAACCTGTATGTAGTCAGTCACTATGAGAAAGTAGATAGTAACACATTCCAACCAAGGACAGTAATGATGGAAGAAACAATACCTCCAGCTGGATTTCCCATCTATCAGATCTTAATTTTTCATTGACTGTCTCCAAGGAGTAGGTTTTCCCTCTGGGTGTGGCCTTCAATAGCCTCTTCTGATACTAATTTGAAAGATAAAGTCTTAAGCAGCCTTTTCCTAATGCTCATTAAAAAAATTTTTTTTTAAATTATTTTCTTGCCACTCCTTTTTTCAAGTTTTCAAATCCTCCCTCTCTCCTGAACTCTCTCCTCTCAACTGACTTATTTGCATTCTTCGGCCAGAGCAAGGCAGAGTTACTTTATGAAACATTAAGATTTCTTTGGGTTTGAACCCTCCGTTTCCTTTTGTTCTGGTCAGAACAGCTATCTAAGCAGCTACTTCCTATTCCCACTTGGTTGGTGTTCGTTTGGGCAAGATCTATAGAAATTCTGCTTTCAGATCACTAATTTCCTTTTCTTCTTCTTTGACAATATAGCAACACATGGCAGGCCGTGTGGTATTGAGGAAAGAGCATGAAGGGTTTTGGATTCTGACAGATACTGATTCCAAAAGATCCTGATTCTGCCTGGGCATGTAATTTAACTTTTTTGTATTTTAGTTTCTTCATCCATGATTGGGGATGATAATACCAATCTTGTAGGATCATTTGTAAGAGTTAAATGAGACAATGTATGTAAAATTTTTAGACACTCAGCAGATGGTGGTAGTTATAGTTGTTATTGTGGAAGATGGTATTAGGAGCACCAACGTTGGGTCTGGGTTTCCTAGGTTCAAATTGTGGCCCCAAAACTAAATGGCTGTATAATTGAAGGCCAGTTATACAACTACTCAGTGCTTCAGTTTCCTCATCTGTAAAATGGGAATAAGGATAATAATAGTATCTATCTCAGAGTGAGCATTCAGTGAGTAAACATATATGAAATGCCACTGTGCCCGGTACAGTGTTAGCTGTGGTGATGATGGCAGCCTCCCTTCTCTCTAGAACCCACATTTAGGATCATTGGATTTTTGTTACTAAAATTTCTTGTTCACATTTCTCCTGATTGACCCTTCCACATTCTGCCTGCACCATCTGCCCACATGGTCTTAAATGTCTATCTGCCTTGGAACTCGGTTCGATTTTCTCCATTTTAACGTTTTTTTATCCTGCTAAATTTCTGGGACAAGCTCATTGATTTTCAACTGAAACACTTATAAGCCGCACATGTAACACTTTGATACTCCTTGTAAATTGTCTGGGAAAGATCTGCCTCTCAGTCTACAATTGTATTTCAAAAAGATACTATTTAATCTTAAGGCCAGTATGTCTTCATTCTCTTTGCAAAAGAAGCAATGATTTGTACTTTTGTAGATGATAAAATGAGGCTTAATGTGGGAAAACTTTCTGTAAATCTTTCATTATCAAGAATTTACCATCTTAGCTGTTTCTTGGAAAGCCAGTCTGTTAACAGTGTGTTATAATTGTTATTAATCTCTTTCATTAACAAATATCATGGAGGCATGATGCACAGTGCAGATAACACTGACCATCTGGGCCCAGGAGGGCCACCGACTGACATGGCTAAATCATTTATCATTCTTGGAAATTGGAATATATAATGCAGGGAAAGGTTTGATTTTTCGTTTTGAATGATAAAATGTGATATTTTTGATGCAATAAATGATAGATACTTTATCAAATATAAAATTCTATTAGGCGTACTTATTAAAATAGATAAATCTTAAACTTACATTTTCAAAGCATCTCAGGTTTTAAATTGTTTAGATTTTGATAACTAATTGAATTTCTGAAAACTTACATTTTATATCTTTGTTTTAACAGAACAATGAAAATGAAACTGCTCTACACTGTGCAGCTCAGTATGGACACTCGGAAGTAGTTGCTGTTCTTCTAGAAGAGCTCACTGATCCTACCATTAGGAACAGCAAGCTAGAAACACCTTTGGACTTGGCGGCACTCTATGGACGTCTTAGAGTGGTCAAAATGATCATCAGTGCACACCCTAACTTGATGAGCTGCAACACTCGAAAGCACACACCGCTGCACCTCGCTGCACGTAATGGTCACAAAGCAGTTGTTCAGGTGCTGTTGGAAGCGGGAATGGATGTGAGCTGTCAAGTGAGTCTTCTTTTAGCTATGCTTTAAAAGTGATGATGCTCTTGCTTTTAACATACAGATGTTAAAAGTTACATGTAGAAATCTTACCATTTTTTTAATCAATCAAATTGTCCACAAGTATTTTTGTAACTACTAAATTCATGACACTGTGCCACACACTCTTGGGCCATATGAAGACACATAAGTCATAATCTCTAACCTCATTCTAATCTGAGGGCTATACACCTGAAAAATTATTACTGCTTGGCAGTTGTATGTGGTATCATTAGTAATTGTTTCCTTTCTCCCAGTATCTAGCACGTAGCCTGACATAACCTACGAATCCAGTCAAAGCTGAATGAATGAATGAATGAAACAAAGTTCACTTTAACATTTTTGAGTATGTGCTTTGTGTTTAATTTGTTGACACATTTAGAATCCAGTTCTCACAGCTGTCCTATAGGATTGAGAGTTTATTAAATTCCAGTTAAGAGATGAGGAATCAGATTCGAAGACTGAAGAAACTCGTCTAAGAATACATAGCTGATAAACCCAGAATGTGAATTTAGACCTACTGATTAAAGTCCAGCCTCTTTCCACAGTAATGTACTGTCTATACATGACTAACGAAGGAAAGATCACTATCCCAAAGGGCAATCAGAAAAAATTTTACTGGAGAGGTGTGATTTGAGTTGAGCTTTGAAGGACAGATAGCTTTCAGATAGATTTCCTTTCTCCACAAGGAAAGGGCAACCTGCTTTTATTATCTGTCTCAAGTTAGCCCCAACTCCAAGGTTAGCTTTTTAAAAAATTTTTAACGTTTTCTCCTTTTATCACTGTTTTTTTGTCTTCCAAGTTGGTGGCAGCATTCTTATCTTCCAGAGACTCTTTTGGTTCCCGTCATACTGTGACCTTCTCTGTATATTAGTAAGCATAACAAACTATTCTGAAGCTTAATGACTTAACACCGTAACTATTTATTTAGCCCATAATTCTGGGGTTGGCGATTTAGTCTGAGCTTAGCTGGGTAGTTCTTCTGTCTTTGGCTGAGTTCACTTGTAAGTCAGTAAAGTGGCTTTGCTTCAGGGATTGACTGGATGTTGCCTGGGGTAACGGGTGAGACTGCCCTGTGTCTTTCATGACCCAGCAGGCCACATTTAGCTTGTTCACATGGCAGTGGTATGGTTCTGAGAGAGAGAGAGAGAACAGGATTATACAAGGCCTCTAGAAGCCTAGGCTTAGAACAAGCATACTGTCTCTTCTGCCATATTTGATTGGTCAACCCGTCTCAAAGGCAGCTCAAATTCAAGGGGTGGGAAAACAGACTCTACCTCTCAATTAGAAGAGGGTGTGAATTATAAAAAGGGTATGAATACCAGAGGGAATAAATGCAGCCAGTTTTTCAAAGAGTCCACACATTCCAGGTAGAATTAGTGTTCAACTGTGGGGTTTCTTTTCCTAAGGAACTGTTGAGAGGTTGAATCCAGTGTCTCTAGGGGGTTTTTTACTGAAGTTTTAAAACTTAGGCCTTCCAATCCTAGGTTTGAGGCTCACACCCTGAATCAGAATTTTCATTAGAGCTTTGCCTCTATTATTTAGTTGTTTAGACATTTGTAATATTTTTCCTTAATTTCTTACTTTTCCTACTGTGGCAGTCTTGAAAATAAGCACAAGAGTTTTTTCTAGTCCTCATATTAAAAAAAAACAACTTTCCTCTCAAAGGGCTATTGAAATGATATGGATACATGTTTACTATTGGAGATGACTCACAAAGTTACTTTCTTAAAGTATGTTTAATGATAAACTAGTTGCTTATTGTAGAAATGTTTTATTTCTCTAATCTTGATTTACTGCTTTCATAACACTTCTGGAATATTTCTAAACTTGATTGCACAGACTGCTTTATAACCAAGGATTTTTCACTATGACTGTTTGAGATCAATAACTCACTTCATGTCTGTGGCCAAGATCTTTTTACGTTTTGTACTACATGACATGACCAGAAGAAAAAGTGTTTGGATTAAATTTTATATATGCATATGGTACTTCTTTTTTCTACAAAGCACTGTATTTTATGCTTTTGGAGAATTAAAGACAAAAAGATCTCTGCCCAAAATTTAGTGGAGGAGATAAAAACTTGCATGAATAACTCCTATACACAGCATGTTAAAATAAATACTAGGACAAAGGGCTATGGAGATACAGGTGAGGAAAAAAATATGTTTTAGGAGGGAAGACTTGAGGAGACATTGATAGAGTTACATTTGAAGAGAACCTTGAAAGTCTAATAGGACTTTGAATTTTAGATACAATTTAGCTTGCAGATGTGCATTATTTGGTTAAAAGAGTGCTTTAAAATATTGAATTTGAATGCTTTTGGATGGGGTATATGTACCTTCCAAGGTCCCAACCTCTCTCTACCATCTTATATCATTGCCAGATTCATTCCTTTTGCTTTTCTACTTGGCCCGTGACAGCATTTGTGTTTGTTGCTCGTATATCAAATGAAACGGAGGCAATATGCTCAGACTACTGTGAACACTTAATCAGAAGCATCAGGGCTGGTGCCTGAGCAGCATGGGCAGTGTCTTGTGTTGCTATACCTCTTTCATTGATGCTCACTCCATGATTTCATCTTGAAAGTTTCCAGGAAGTAGAGCTGACAAAATATTTCTAAAATATATCTTAATGAGTGGAATCTTCCACTGGATACAGTTAGCCTTAGTTGATGTTTTGCTTTTGTTATTATTGCTTTGTTCATAGAAAAAAGTTTTTTTAGTCTCATTACCTTTTTTGGTGAATATTTAATTTTATTATGTTATTGAAATTAACTGTCACCAAGTTTTCCCATCAGATTCACTGAAAAATTTTTTAATATCAAATTTGAAGTAGATATTTGTTGATTTACTGGCTGAGAGTGAATAATACTAGACAGTAACCTAAAACTGTTTGAGTGGCTTTAATATTCATTAAATTGCTCTAGTTAACCAGTTGGGAATTAGCAGTATTAAAAGTAATCCCATTTGGTAAATGACAGTAATACACTTTTAGATTTTAATTACGTTCAAGTTATTATGAATAATGCTTTAAAATTTAGAGATGGCTTTGGAGGATCTTGTCTTTTCCTTGTAATTGCAAATATTCTTAAACGTAGCATTTATGTTACTGTTTTCTGTAGAAATTTTGTTTTCTGCTTCATTTCTCTCTGAGCAATTTTGAATTATAACATATCTGAACTAGTGAGCAAAATAATTTAATTCCTGTTTGGGTGCATCTTGTATTATATTTACTTATAAACCCGTTAGTGCTAAAAGATTTCTTAATAAAGAGAATCAGTGATATTAAGATATTAAGAAAGTAGGGTTTAATTGGCCAGATTCTCTTGAAATTAACAGTTATTTCTTTGGATTTCACTTGGTTCTGGGTAACTAGGTAGTGATGGTGTCATATTATGCTGGTGATTTAACTGTGTGTGTTTCTTATAGGTTTCTGTTATTAATACTTCAACAGTTAAGGTACTAGCATAACATTAAGCCAGTTGGATTTTATTTGATTGTTAAAGGAAATGAAAGTGAAATTACAGAAAATTAATAATAAAGAGTACAAGTTACCAGCTTGAAGCTGTTAAAGATGCAAAACTGAGTTAAGGTACAGTTTTTGCTCTCAGAGTGCTTATAGTGGCAGGAGAAATATGTGCCTAAATGGACAGATTACATTTTGATAATCCATTTACTCTCCTACTTCCCTAGATGATTATTTTAAAATTTCTCCTCTTTCCAAAACTTCAGCGTTTCCCTCCCTGTTATCTTTCTGTGATCATGGCTTTGCTTTTACTTCACAAGAAAACAGAAGCAATCACATATTTCTACCACCACATTTGCCAATGCACATGTATCTGCTTTCCTTCCTGGTGCTTTAAATGAACTTTTTAGGTTTATTTCTAACGCAGGCTCTTCTACTCGTGCACTGGATCCTACTCCCTCTTGTCTACTTGGGATATAATGCTCTGGAAAAATACCTCTCCCTTTAATGCCACGTTTCCCCCTCTCAACTGTATCATTCCCATAAGAACACAAAGATGTTGTAATATTTCCCATCTTAACAAAAAAACGCCATTTTCTTGAACCCACATTTTCCTCTACTTGTTACCCCCTTTCTCTGACCTTTTTCATGCAGCATATTTAGAAAGAGTTGTTTTGTATCAACTTTTTCCCCTCCATTCTCTCTTGAAGCCCCTCTGGCTCCCTCAGCTCTATTAAAAGTCTTTTTTTTTCCCCCTTTTGGTGAAGGTGACTAATGACAGCCATATTGTTAGATCCAACAGCCAATTCTTAGTCCTAATCTTACTTGATTTATTATTAGCAAAGTTGATATCTCCCTCCTCTTTGAAATGCTTTTTTTCTTTTGACATCTGAGACACCACAGTCTCTTGATTCTCATTTCCTTCACTGGCTGTTCCTTCTCAGTCTTACTTCAGGTGGAGCCTAAGACCTTGAATGCCTGCCATTCAGCCTGGCAGCTAGATAAATTTGCCAGGCCTCACAAAGCTGTTATCCCTAGGGGTTGCTCACAAGTTAAGCCTTTCTGTTTTCTGTCCTCCTTTGTAAAGTCATACCCCTCTCTCCTGAGCCAGGCTTTATTTTCATTCCTCTGTAACCCACTGTAATAGCTATTGCCACAATACTGCTACATAACAAACACAGAAACCTCAGTGACGTACAATAGTAAGCAATAACATTTTTTTTCTCATTCACATGTTTGCAGGTCAGCTGGGGAAGTTCTGTTTCATACTTTAAGTTAGCCTGGGCAACTCTGCTCCATGTGTCTGTTGTCTTCCTCCTAGGACTAGCCAGTGCATGGCCTAAGCATAAGAGAGCAAGTCCAACCAAGCAAGCACAATTTGGGCCTCGTTTGCATCATGTCACTTACCATCCTTTGCCTAAAAGAAGTCTCAAAGCCAAGCCCCAAAAGGGTAGGGAGATATTCTCCACTCCTATAGGTGGAAAGAACTGTAGTCATATGACAGAGGGGCCAATAGTGTAATCTATCATGTCCCTATTCCATGGTTACCTGCTCTCATCTTCCTGATCTCTAAACATCAGAGTGTCCTAGGGCTTAGTACTCAGATCTCTTTTCTTCTCTATCTGTGTTTACTTCCTAGTTGACCTTATCGGGTCTCTTGGCTTCAAATGACGTCTTTACCTGACAAATACAAGTTTATTTATTCATCCTGGACCTCACTCTGAACTCTAAATTAGGTGTGTAATTGCGTACTAACATTTCTATTTGATGACTAATGGGTGTTCAAACTCAACATTTCTAAAACTGAACATTTAGCTTCTATAACCCCTTGTCCCCAAATTTGCCCATCTTCCAATCTTTCCCACTTCAGCAAAAGGCATCACTATGCTTCTAGTTGTGTGGCCCCAAAACTTCAGGATTTCTTTCACATTTTACACTTAGTTCCTTAGCAAATCCTATTGGCTTTGTGCTCAAACTATATCCATTTTCATATTTTCATTCCCTTCGCTATTACCACCATAGCCCAAGTCCTGATCATCTCCTGCCTCCTAACTGGTTCCCCTGTTTCTTCCTTTGCCTCTGTATTAGTCTGCTCGGGATGCCATAACAAAATATCATAGACTAGGTGGCTTAAACGACAGACATTTATTTTCTCACAGTTCTAGAGGCTAGAAAGTCTGAGATCAAGGTCCTGGCTGATTCTGTTCTTTGTGAGAACTCTCTTCCTGGCTTGTACATTGCCGCCTCCTCGCTGTGTCCTCACATGGCCTTTCTTCTGTGAACAAACAGAATGAGAGAGAGAGTGAGCTCTCTGGTGTCTCTTCCTCCTTTTATAAGGGCACTAATCCCGTCTGTTTTTAAAATAGGTTTTCTAATTGTTTTTTTAGTAGTAATGATAACACTTGTCATTACTTTTTAAGTTAATAATAAGACTTTTTAAATCTTTAAATCTTTAAAGATTTATTTATTTAACATTCCTAATAACCCTATTCCATTTTTAATATTTTTTTAATTTACAGAATATTACAGAATTAATATTACAGAATATTACAGAATAGGGATTCTACTGCTTTTCATCCTTGTATTTTTAAATATTGTTTAGTATTTAAGAATTTTAAATTGTGTTATTCTAGGAAGGGTTTTTCTAATTTTAAGTCCAAAATTTTGTGAAAACTTGAAGGAAATCAAATTAGTAATCAGACAATTGGTTGAAAAACACAGAAAGAATGAGAAGAATTAGGTTATTTCAAAGGATATTTTCCAGGGAATGGCAAAAATAAATTACTTATGCCCCACATTGAAATGTTTTTCTGTTAAGGAGCTAAATAAGTTTTCTGTTTCTTTCTCCTTCTGAACAGTGCTGTATATTTATAAATTATAATTTTTATTTCTATTTTTATGAATGTCTATACACATCATGCCAGTAAAATTATAATTCATGTGCATTTAAGTCATGCCTTTTGGAATGTAAATTCAGATCACATTGATCCTCAGCCTTCCTAGTAATGCATTCATATACCACTTTGGATTGGGTTAATTATAGAATTGGATTTTATTAATCAAAGAAGTTATTACATTATATATTATTTATAATGATATTTCTATTTTGGATTGAGATTAAAAATTCTACATTAGAGATCACTTTTAGTATAAGGGGACAAAATTTCAATAATGACACTATTCAATTCAACACACACACACACACACTCTCTGCAGGCCTGTTAGACATTTGTTAAATTCTTGGAGAAAAAGAAAAAGTTGAACACTCAACATTGGTATAGCTCAGGATGTTTCCTCTTTGAAATCTTCCTTGATCCTCCTCAAGGCAGAAACTAATCTTTCCCTGCATTCTCACAAATTCTGTTACATGCTGTGTTCCTCCCTTCCTCTGCCTTTTGTCCTCAAAAGAATTCTTTTTTTTTTTTTTTTTTTAAAGATTTTATTTTTTCCTTTTTCTCCCCAAAGCCCCCCGGTACATAGTTGTGTATTCTTCGGGTTGTGGCATGTGGGACGCTGCCTCAGCGTGGTCTGACGAGCAGTGCCATGTCCGCGCCCAGGATTCGAACCGACGAAACACTGGGCTGCCTGTAGCGGAGCACGCGAACTTAACCACTCAGCCACGGGGCCAGCCCCCTCAAAAGAATTCTTAAATGTCTACATTTTCAAGGTACTTTGCTAGGCATCATGGATATAGTGATGAAAAAATGTGTGTGGTCTACATTTCCACTAAGTATATAGTTTACTAGGAGAAATAGATAATCACATAACATTGTAATGTGCATCATAAGTGCTATGATGAGGAAATTATAAATTTATGTGAAGCACACAGGAAAAGCACTAGACTTCAGGAACCAGTGACGTCTTCTTAAATGAAGTTATATTTGAGATTTGACACAGTATGAGTCAGTAGTTCTCAAAGTGTACTCCCTAGACTCTCAGAATCATCGGAGAACTTGTTAGGAATGGAAATTCTCAGGACTCATCCCAGGCTACTGAACCAGAAACTCTGGGGGTATGGCAAAGAAATCTGGTTTTTGACAAGCTCTCTGGGCGCTTCCAATTTATGCTGAAGATTGAGAACTAGTGGTATAGTGACGACGACATAAGGAGGGCTAGGAATTAGATTCTGCCAAGCAGAGAGACCAGGCTTTGAGATCCTTGGGGAAGAAAACAGAGAATTACACCATGCAAAAATATTCTATATGCCTAGAGCTTAGGGTATGAGGTTTGGGGGAGAGTTGGAGTGGGCAAGAGAGGATTTTGAGAGGAAAGTAGGGAGAGGATCATCCAGGTTTTGTAATCTACATTAGCTTGTTTAGATTTCATTTATCATAAATATTTATTTATACATCTGTCTCCTCAAATAGAATGTGAATATTACAAGAGTCAGGATCATATTTCCATATCTCAAAACACCCCTCAACTATTCTCAGCATATAATATGTTGATGTTTAATAAATGCAAGCAATGCGTGAATTGAGTGAACTCATTGGATACTCACAAAAGCTCCTTGAGGTGGACATCACTACTCTTATTTTATGCTTGAGAACAACCAAGGCTAGGAGAAGGTGAGAGGCTTCCCAACATAACACGGTCAAATGGCTATTCAGAAGCAGAGGTGTTTCACAGACCCAAGCTTTTGAATGTTATTTATAGAATCTCTTCCTTATTCCGCACTAACCTTTGTGTCAGGGATTGCTCAAATTATAGAGAATATATATGAATACATAAAATTACAGAATTTTTTTAACCTGTTAGCATTCCTAACGCAACTGTGCTTCTTTCTCTCTTTTCTTTTCTTTTTTTTCCAGACAGAAAAGGGGAGTGCACTTCATGAAGCAGCTTTGTTTGGAAAGGTGGATGTTGTGAGAGTTCTGTTAGAAACAGGTAACTATCATGATTCTCCATGGAGCTTATTCTGCGAAATACAGTTTCTATTTGAAGAGTAGACAAAGGAAAATGACAGTTTTTTTTCCACAATCACCCTTATTTCTTGCCTTCATTCCATTTTGCAGATTTCTATTTATAGCATGTAGAATTGCGCCTCACTGTTTAGATTAAATTGATATAAATGTGTGCCTTCCTTTACTCAGTAGATATGTTAGTAAAAAGCTCTTGGAAATGGAAACTTTATGCATTTAAATCACATCAAAATATATTAGAGGAGCGACCAAAAGGAAAAAAAAAATCTCTGCCTTCTACAAGAGGGAGGAATTGATCCCTGTGAAGTTATGACAGTTGCTTGGCTTATTAAAGAACATAATACTTTCCCTAGGTTTTTATATTGTGAACTGTAGTAAACAGAAATTAGAGTACTCTATCCTTAAAGTAAGTTCTCCTTCTAGTTACTGTATCAGCTAAGTAGCTATTGTTTGTAAGCTGCAGTGATTTAAAGGGAACCTTTTAGAGGGAATGCTTTGAAGGAACAACAAAGTAGGCTTCTTTGTGCTCATATTTATATTCTGATTGAAATGAAATAAAATTGGAACTGAGGTGAGATTTTTTTTTAAGATCAAAAGGCATGGGTTCAAATTCATGCTTGTAGAAATTGATGTGAGTCTTTTGAGTTATGGACTATATTTAGTGTGTTTATTTTCCTCAGTAAAAAAATAAAATGGAAAACATTAGCAAGACTATTGCATTATACAATTACAGACTATTACATATTCAAATTATACAAAGACTGTGCTTATACAAAGTAAAAATTTCGTGTATATTAATTTTGATATGTAACACGGTGATATAATAAATGATTTGAGGTAACCAATTAAATATGTGCTGGTCACATATCCCTACACAAATTTAAGCAAGTAGTTAATAATCTTATTATGATAAACTAATATTTGAGGCCAGATTCTGAAAACTGACTTTGTTTGCAGTTAGATGTTTGGAATGTTTATAAACTTTTTTGGGGCATTGAAAACTATTTGCTACATGAAAATAAGTTCTTGAGTACAATAAATATTTTCAGAATTAAAATAATTTTAAAGATGTTTCAGTTACACGCTTCAGGAAGTTTTCTCACCAGGTAGATGATGAGTGTTGCTGACATTGAATATAATCTTGTGTAAGTAAATATGGAATATTTGACTGTATTTGGAGAAGTAGTATTTGGAAAATAGTTCAAAATAATCATACTTTTTCAATTTTGAAGAATACTCAAGTATTCTAAGACTGTTCTTATATTACTTACATGGTACATTATTATAATTTAAAAATATTTTTACCACGTTACAGAGAATATATAAATCATATGACCATTGTCCTTTAGGATTTCACATTCTGAATCAGTAGTATTTTTCAGCTTTATGGTGTAATATTTACTTAACTAGCTATAATCATTTAGTTAACTAGCTATAACCTAAACTAGCTATAATCCAAAAAAGCAATCTTAATGATTGGGCCAGCACCTTAAAGAGTTAATTCATTATCAGGAATATTCCTAATCTTTGGTAGCACACGACCCCATCTTCTTTCTTACTAAAATTGTGTGTGTGTGTGTGTGTGTTTGTGTGTGTAGAGCTTAATTAAAAAAAAATCACTTTCAGTGCTTGGTTTGTATATGTTTGAAATTAGAGCAGTTATATATTGACAGTATCTTCTGATGACACTCCAGTGGTATACATCTAGTGGGTATTTCTTTTTCTTTCAGGAATTGATGCCAACATAAAGGATAGCTTAGGTAGAACTGTCTTAGACATTCTGAAAGAACATCCATCTCAGAAATCTCTCCAGATTGCAGCACTCTTACAAGGTAAACAATACTGAATGATGGATGAGCTTGCCTTAAAGTTAATATTAAATTAAAACTGCATAGTTTTCTCTTGGATTTTGAGTTAATATTTACTTTTGAATTAACTTATTATTTGTATTTTTCTGGTAGACTTTTAAATTAAATAATAGTTCTTTTTAATGTTTTATTTCTGTTTTTCAACTACTCACTATTTTTTTTTTAATGTTTTTTTTATTTTTTCCTTTTTCTCCCCAAAGCCCCCCGGTACATAGTTGTATATTCTTTGTTGTGGGTCCTTCTAGTTGTGGCATGTGGGACGCTGCCTCAGCGTGGTTTGATGAGCAGCGTCATGTTCGCGTCCAGGATTCGAACCAACGAAACACTGGGCCGCCTGCAGCAGAGCACGCAAACTTAACCGCTTGGCCACTGTGCCAGCCCCAACTACTCACTATTTTTTAAAAAGCTAAAGTATTTTTTCACTCACTTGATATTAAAAGGTCTTTTTAAAACCCATGTAGTAGATATGTAGTTATGAACTTAAAGGTAATAAGCCTGTAAAGTGATGATGATGAAGTATTATCTTACATTTGAATAATGCTTTAAGAGTTTTCAGGCATTTTCTATTACTTTGTCTGATTTCTATAACTTTGTAAGGTAGATAAGTCAGATATCATTATTCCCCTTTTTGCACATGAGGGAAACTGAAGCTCCAAGGGACTAAGTGACTTGCTCACACTCATATGTCCTAATCTAAGTGGTAGAGCTAGTACATAAATGCTGGATTAACAACAACAAAATTGTACTTAGCTGAAAGAATACAGATTATTTCCTCCCTAATCCAGTAGTGCAAGATAATTCAGTTTTGCCAGCCTTTGTTTTCGATAAAGGTCATTTAAGTACACTTGTAGTTAGTTGCAGATCTACGGAAGATTTGACAACCATCTAGGCACTACATTTTCATTTGCAGAATCACATACTTCCTCATTTGATGTAAAAATTCTATGAAAAATTTAGATTTAAATGCTTTCCCTTTCTGCTTGGTGATTAGGCCTGCCATGTAGCATGTTCCCTTAAAAACCCAGATGTTTGTCCTTTTCTTTCCAGTTAACTCTTACACTGTTTGGTGGTGATTATCCCCTATAATTGTTACAGGTTGGTTGCAAGTGTAACAGAGGAGGGAGGAGGGCATGGGTTTCATTGCATATCAGTTAGGAACCTGAAGAACAGCTTTGTCCTGCAGGGAGATAAATGAATTAAAACCAAGTTGGGCAGGAGACATGTAGATGCAGGAGTCAACAAAGGCCAAAGAGGAGGTCATTATACTCTTTTCTGTCTTTGTTTCCAAAACCTCTCAGGAAAGTTCAGGCCCCTACAATTTTCTTGTCAATAAAGAAGTTAATTGCAAGTCAAGTGTGTATAGAGATAAACATAGAAGAATACAAGTGTAGCTCTTCATATTAATTAAAATTCAAATCAAGTTGAATGAAAGCTAAAAAATAAAAAAAGTGGTCACAACATTTTTATAAGTCTTTCCCCCTCTGGGTACTTTATATTTCATGCTGGACTTTTGCCTCTATCTAAACTGTAAAAAAACAGGCTTGTGCACAAATGCGTCTTTTGGGGAGAATCAAAATAAATGTCATCCACCAAAAAGGGGAGATGACATAATTACAGTCAGTTTTTAACATACTGCATTGGTTCAACTTAGAGGAAAATCTTACTATGTAGAAGTAACTATCTATGTTCTCTTAAATGGTCAAGATTCATTAAATATGCCAATTTGTGACACAGTATATGGGACATCTTTGAATTTTTTTAATTGTTGGCAAATTTTAGAATGTGAGCCCCATCATCTATATTTTTTGCATTTCTGGATTTCAAGTCACTAGTACATTTTAAATCTTATGAAAAAGTTTGTTATTGCAATAAAGATGATTTATAGTAGATAAAATTACTATTTGTGTCCTGGAGGAGGAATTCAATTTACATAGTTACTGCATGGGTCAAAAATTGTAAGTTGCTTTCTTTTCCTGGTAGAATTTGCCTAGTAGAATTGCCCTTAGGTAGAAACTATTTGGATGGTTTGATATCACAAGTGGTTGGCATGAGAGCACAACTTAACTGAATTTTAACAACTTAACTGAATTTTAGGAAAAAGTTTCCTTCTGAATAAAGAAATGCAAGTAAATGATCCCTATGAGGAGGAATCTACTGGTTTAATCCTTTATGGAGGCTAGAAACTAGCCACTTGGGCTGAGTGCTTTTGGCAGATAGCAGGTGTATTCCGTTTAGATCATGTACTTTTGGTCCACACTGTGTTTCCATAAGAATTGAACTAGCTTTCAACATTTAAAAATCTAGGATTTCAGCTAAAACTCCAGAGTCTCAAAAAAATGCAGACTTTTGTTTTGCTTCATTGCCGACCTTTAGATAGGGCGCTTGCTCTCTGGTTAACCATGCTCCACAGGCTTTCTGTTCTTTCTATACTATTGAGGCTGAATGTTAGTTGACATTTATCCGTGCATTCAGATTCTGTTTTCCTTGTGATTAAGAGAAAAGTGAGATGTTTCTCGTCCCATATCTATCTGACTCTGCTGCTTATTAGCTGTATGGACGTGGCCAAGTTAATAATCCTTCTCATTTAGTTGTCATCTTTACAACTAAGATAGTAGTAGTGCCTGTGTCATAGTTTTGTGAGGATTAAATGAGTTAATTGATATTAAATACTTAGAACACTGCTGGGTACATAAATTTTAGCTGCTAATACTATTATTATTATGTCTTCATCAAAATTGGAAAAATGAGAGATAGGCTGAGTATGGGACATTACTTCAAGAATAGTGGGAAAGAACTTTATTTCTTTGTGGACATAAAGTTCAATACGCAATTATCCTTGTCTTATAAGATTATAATACCATTATAAAATAAACTAGTCTCTCTTCATTCATTTATGTTATCTGACTGGCTGTTGTATCCATTTGGATCTGACATCCCTGTTTAGGGATCAAGTCTATTCAAAGCATCTTTCAGAGAGTTTTAAATCTTCAGGAAGAATATATTTAAGCAAACTAAGGATGTTATTGCATCTTCATCAGGTGAATTTGTTTTTAAGGAAAGAGTGTGACAAGTTTAGTTTTCAGAAAAAGGGTTCATGAATCTCTTCCAAAGTATCTTTTTCACTTTAATTAAAAAGCTTTAAACTAATAGCTCATCATGAAGTTCTTTTGGTTCATTTGGTTTTTTGAAGTTCTTTTAAAAATTTAGGATATATCTAGGATATGAAGGTACGAATGAAAAAATGATCACCAGAAGAAGACATAAAGTTTAGTTAAGATTTTAAAAGAAATGAATTTAAGTATGTAATTTCAAAAACTTATACACGCAGAATATTTAGAAGGCATGGGAAGATCAACAGTCCTCGAAGAACATGTGCAGGAAGATACAACACCAGAAACACACATTTCATCTCCTGTTGAGTCTCCTTCTCAAAAGACCAAAAGTGAGTAGCTTGTTATAAAGCCCTTGAAATGATTCTAGACTTCTATGTACAAATTTGTACAAGAAGGCTAACATTTGTGAAAATTTCAAGTGTATTAAGTTATATCTTATACTCTTTATTTTATCTATTTATTCAGTCAACTTTTACTGAGCTCCTGCTATTTGTCGGGCACTTTTCTTCGCCTTTAGATACAGCAGTGAGCAAAGTAGATACCAATCCATGCTGTCATGAAATTTACATGGAGTGGTTATTTCATAGTAGATTTTTTTCTAAAATGTGTTTTTTTTTTAATGATTTTATTTTTTCCTTTTTCTCCCCAAAGCCCCCCGGTACATAGTTGTATATTCTTCATTGTGGGTCCTTCTAGTTGTGGCATGTGGGACGCTGCCTCAGCGTGGTTTGATGAGCAGTGCCATGTGCGCGCCCAGGATTCGAACCAATGAAACACTGGGCCGCGTACAGCGGGGTGCGCAAACTTAACCACTCGGCCACGGGGCCAGCCCCAGTCTAAAATGTGTTTTTAATACATAATAATACTATTGATACCTGGATTGTAACTCCTGGAGGTTTTTTAAAGAATAAATTGTAGGTATAAAATACCTTTCTGAGAATGATTAGAAGAATGAATATTTTCATGCAACCTACAAAATATTCATGTTTTCACAGATAATACGTATTATTTATCTGTTCCTTCTGTGTTTTCCCTTATCACATATCATAATTCTAATTTATTCTTACATAATTATTTGTTTCAATAAGTTCTACTATTTCTTTTTATTGAACCTAAGAAATAGGTTCTCAGCACTCTCTCAAATTTGTTAATGAATTGTTGAATGAATTCTGTCAGTGAAGTATAATGCCAATAAAAGATTATTGAAAATTAAATGCTGTTAATAAATGAAGCTTTAGGAAGTGTTAATTCCAGATGCTTTTATGCAACATGTATATGTAAACCTTTAATACTTATTTCCATTTTGAAAAGGAGTAGAAATAGGGAAAATTTGAAATTTCTCTTTGTCTTTTAATATTCTTGTATTAATTATAGTTTGGTGCCTTGTTTTCATCAGAATATTTTCTGATGACTTAATCTTGTTTGCCGTATTTTGACTTCTATCATGATAATCATATTTTTCTTATTTAATGTTAATTTTTAGCAGTAAGTAGCCTTTCTTGAAACTTCTGAAAAAATTTACTCTTCTTACAGGTGAAACAGTGACTGGAGAGTTATCAAAACTCTTGGATGAAATAAAGCTCTGTCAAGAAAAGGATTATTCTTTTGAAGATTTGTGCCATACAATATCAGACCACTACTTAGATAATTTGAGCAAGATTTCAGAGGAAGAACTTGGGAAAAATGGAAGCCAGAGTGTAGTAAGTAAGGGGGGAAAGCAGACAATCCATCTGTCTTTGCCAGTTCAGTGTGTACCTGAGAGGCATGGGATTTGTGCATTATCCTATCTTGGATTCAGCCAGTGTCAAACGTCAAGCTCCCTTTGTTCTTTCCATGATGTCCACTGGTCTTTTATTCTCAATGCATGTGTAGGGGAAGGAATGCTTTGATAAATCCCTTATAGTTTGTGATGATCTTGCTACCGTTAGACTCTCGGAACACATGAATTCATAGTTTCTTTGATTTTGTTCTTTTAGTTTTACTGGGCATAATGATATTGGTTTGCAAAGAAAGAAGAAAACCTTCTTTTGTCTTTCTTCCCCACTTTCTCTGTGAACTGAGTCTAACCCCATCTTTAAGAAGAATGATAGAGCTGAGCCATGTGTGAAGAGTTCCCCAGTCACTCTGTATGTCATAGTAGGAGACAGACATTTTGGAAAGTTCGACCTGCATATTTTTATAATCTTATGCAAATCCCAGGGGATTTGCATGCAACCTACAAGCTCAGAATCTAAGTCATGAGTTAGAGATTCTTGCTCATTTGGATTTTTATATTAATATAATAGCGAGAAAAACTATAGAGAATCAGTCAGTTTAAGATTTGTATATATATTTTGTGCTCTATAGAGGAAAGATTTATAGGGTGCACTGCTATTAAAGGAAATACATTATTGTGTTATGAAAACTTTACTCACTTTTAGAACTTAATTTGTTATAGAAACATTCTTCAAAAGCTAATAATAGAGTGGATTATGTTAAGTATATTTATGAAAACTAAAAAAAAATTGCTAAGTATAGTGACTGTTATGAGAATGTTTACTTCATTTAGTTGCGTAATGTGAGCTGACACCATTTCCCAGGATAGTGCTTGCTAGTCTAGTTCCATGACTAGTCTCACTTCCTAGGCCTGTTTTTGTTTTTCATTTTTGTTTGTTTTTTTTTGCAGTGTCTTGTGTAAAACATCACATTATTGGCTCCAATAAATGCTCTTTATGAATAATTATGATTAATTATATATATACTGAAGTAAATACTTTTAGCTTTTACCAAATGAAATTTTTATATTAATGTAATATTTACTGTAGTTACTTTAGTCAGGACAAAATTCCCTGTTTAAAAATCTAAAACAGATGTATGCTGTCTCCAAATTACAAATCAGTTACATTTCAACATTTCCTTGAAAGTTGGTTATAAATTAAAACATATTTATCCTGCATAAACAGTACATGGTATTTAGGTTTTTAGGTCCATCCCTAAATATTTCTCTAAACTGTCTGCTTCTGGCCCTCTACTTCTAAACCCACAGATTTTTCAAATGCCCTAACTTTCTAGACCAGTGATTTCTAAACTTATCTTGTTGCGTGTACCATTGGTAAACAGATTTTCAGCAAACACCCTTAATGCATTTATTTATAAATTATATATATCTATGACTATTATAAGAATGTATGATGTAAATTATGAGGCATATACTACAAAAGAAATTCAAGTAAGGAAGATAATAAGTGTAAATAGAAGCTTTAATTTTTTTTCTTTTACTCAATGGGTATCTTGTGCACCCTACGGTCTGCACACTCTGCTTGAAGACCATGATTCAAGTTTATAGCTTTCAGGTAATGATGGCAGGGCCTTTTGGCATTGTGAGGGTGACATAATGGGAAAATGATGACCAAACTTTTTTTTTTTTGGTAAGCCGAAGTGTGTTGCAATTGAGCAAGAGAGAAATTAAATGCTCATAAATTGAACATAAGTTTCTTAAAATTCAAGCTCATACTTTCACACAAGCAATCACTCTTTCTTCCTGTGACAAACTTTTGTATTGTGTTCCTTGAAAATATTGTCATATTAAATATTAAAGGTTACATGAGGCAGAAAAACAGGGTACATATGAGTAAGAGCAAGTATTCTATTTATCTGGAATAACAGAGTTTTTAAAGGGGGAAGATGGGAGATAAGATTAGACAGATGGAGGTCAGGTCATGGATGATTTTGAATGTCAGGCTGAGAATTTTGGTATTTTTTTCAGGAAATGAGAAAAATCTAAAGGGTTTCAGGCAGGTAAAAGACATTATTGGAAGTGGTCTTTCAGAAGATTAATCTGATAGAAACTTGTTATTGAATGTTTAAAAAGTAATCCAATTTCTTTGACCCTTCTCCACTGCCTGTGTTTTTTTTGGATTCATTCCCTGTTTTGTTGAATATTTGCTTCCATCCATTCATCAAAAATGTTTTTCCTGAGCTTTGTTGAATTACACTCTCAAATAATGTAAAAACTTAATCAAGTACTTACAGATTGCCTAATATAGATGTTCGTTACCAGGTTGTGTGCTATAGGATTTATAATAGCAATAATGAGACATGGTTCTTGACTTCAAGGAGATCAAAATTCCTATTCCAAGAAATCTTCAGTCACATTGTGCAGTCAAGACTAACATATAAACATATATGTATATTTAGGAGTTGACATTTGTTAGGTACTTGCTATTTGCTGTTCTAATGTTTTATATGATTTAAGCCACTTAATCCTCACAGTAATCCTAACAATGGAGTTATGGATTTGGGAAATGACTCAGCTGGCAAATCTAAGATTCAAACTCAGAAGCAATGTCTTTAATTCTCAGCTACATTTTTCATAATAAACTACCCTGTGGCCAAAGGAAGTTTTTAAAAAGGGAGAGATAAGTGAAGATTTATGGATATTCATTGAAGGAGTCATGGAGGTAGTGGGAGATTAAACTGGGCCTTGCAGGAAGGGGAGATGTACTTTGCGCTTGAGTTGGAATGACTGAATGAATGAATGGGAGAGGATTTTAGCCTACAGAAACAGTATATGCAAAAGCACAGAGGTGAGACATAGCATGTAATTTGAAGAGGATGGTTTGTCATGGAGTTGGTTTTGGAAAGTAGTGGGAAATAAAGTTGGATCAGTGATGATAATATCTAACACTTATGGAACACTTTATATTAACTGATTTAATCCTCACAATAACTCTATGAGATTGGTAATGTTATTCCTCCTGTTTTACAGATGAGAAAATGGAGGCACAGAGAACTTGTATGACTTTCCCAAGTTTATATGTCAAAAGTTTAAAGCTTGTCAAAAGTTTAATATTGATGCTGAGGAGAAAAAACTCTTGAGTAGGAAAGTTCCATCATGAAGGGGACATTTTTGCAAGATAAAGGTGGTAACTGTATGTCAGATGTTTTGGAGAGAGACTCAGATAATGATTCTCAGCAATGGCTATACATTAGACTTATATGGAGAGGCTTCAGAAAATACTGATACCTTCAATACCATGCCAGACCAACTAAATCGAATTATTTTGGGTAGCATTCACTCCTGAGATGATGAGTCTGAACTGAGGTCTTGATAACACCACAGAATTACAGAATTTTAGAGCTATAATTAAATCTCCTACATCTTCTAGTGTCCAGCCTAATTCTCTGACTCTCCCTGTAAAATTCCTAAAAATCTCTTGTATTAGGAGGGTTTTCAGTTTATCATCAAAAAAACCCCTCAAACTATAGTCCAGCCATAGTTTTAAATTACAATTATTTCTATACTATGTTGGAATGTTAAATGTGGAGAAGATTTTTGTTTGTTTATTTTTCATATTACTGGCTGAAGAACAGGCATTCAGGTTCAGTTAAAATTTAATTTTAGTGATTTGAAACATCCAACTTGTTTGTTGTAATATAAAAAATAATTCTAAAAGTAAATTAGAAAAAATAAAAATGTAAGGAAATATGTTTTGTAGCATTCATATCATTAATAAATGTATTTTACGTATTAATGATATGGCTTGAATTTTAGGAGTATTTTAACTATTCTTGGTTTAGTTTAGCTTTTATTACCTATTTTCTTCCAATAGAGGGCACTCTAATTCAGTAATTTAAAATACGAAATCAGACATCTTATGTAAGAACTTTTATTTTTGAATTGGAGGTTTTGGTTTTACTAAAATATTAGCCTTAAGGTGGTAGTTTGAGCAAGTTTAATAATATAAGTGAATTAAAAATTAAATTCTTATTTTGATTGAATGTAAATGCCTGTTCAAATTAAAATTATGTTTTCTTTTGCATAAATTTAAATTCAACAGTCAGTTTGTTTTAAATGATTTTATAATGTGCATATGGAGTCATTTTCTAAGTTGATTTAGGACGTTATATAATCTAGATTGTAAATTTTGCAGAAATATAAATACCTTCACATTTTTAACCAACCCAAGAATATAAAATAATCTGAAAAAAATTTTCTGTTCTCCTCGTTTATTTTTCCAAGTTACATATTCAATTTTCTTCTCCATGTGTATAAACAATGTGGACAGCTCTTAAATGTGAACCCACCATGCCACAGAGAAATTTCATAACATAAAGGTCATTAGAGCAGATTTCAGAATTTAGGTTTCAGGAAAGCATTTTTTTAAGATATAAAAAAGGCATTATTGCCTCATCAGCCCATGCCTCTAAGAAATAAATAAGAAGTTCCAGAGATGAAATGCCTTGTGTGTTTTTTTCTCCTGAGGGAAAACCTAGACACAAGCAGCATCTCAGGCTCATTGTTTGAAAGGGATTACGTTGGCAGGTTTTGCGCAATTTTACTCATCCGGTACACCTCTTCTCTGTTATTTCACTTTCTTTCCAATGCAAAATCTTTAATACACGTAAGCTTTCTGAAGTGTGAGATATTTTACTTTAGTATTTCAAGATTTTAAGATTCAACTTCTCAGTTTATATACCAAGCTTCTATAAACTGCTTGAGAGCACTCTCTGGGAGGGTCTCTGTAGGAAAATATACTTAATTTGGTGCCAAAATTCATCAAGTCTTAAAGGTCAATAGAATCAAATTAGATTGCCTAAAATCCAACTGGTGCTTCTGAAACAAAGTTTACTTTCAAACACATTCTAACACAATTTCTGGAGCTTAATATCAGGAATGCACTAATTTCATAATGGTGAGAGACTTTAGTGGCTATCTCATCCAATTCCCATCAGATTCAGAGTACTCTGGGAAATGAATTTTTTGAAACATAAATAGAGGGTTCTTCCTACAGGATTATAACTGATTCTTTAGCATATATGAATTTTTTAATATTGTAGTTAAATCTTAAGCAGTGGTAACTATTATCTTATTGAGAATATAGTATTCAGAAGACTATTTTTAGCTTCAATAATTCATGTCTTACCTAGTTGAACAAATTTTTTGGAAGGGGTAACTCAAGGCTGCTCTGTACTAAGAACAGGTTTGGATTGTCCTAACAGATTTTTCCAGATTTAGGGAATGCATAGATTCTGTTTACCTATAATAATAATATACATGCACTATGTGTACATGCAAGGAAAAATCCAGAATCAGAATGGTAAGATGTTTGTCTCTCCTGTCACCTCAGGAAGAAATGTTTTACATGTATTGAATCTAGGAAGATCCTCGAGATAAATGGCTACTAGGATAAAAGAGTTGTTTTTCTGAACTTACAACACAGTTGCTTTTGCCTTCCATGACACATGTCTTTCTTCTGTTTTGTCTTGCAGGTATATACATTTTTTTATTACTTATTATAGACTCCTTGATGGTAGGATCTATATTTGATTGATCTCTGTAATTACATCCTGCTTAACACAGTGCCTTGCATGTATTGGTCTCTCAATGAAAGTTCATTGAATGAATAAATGGATAAAAAGACAGACACTGCATGTGAGTGCATATGTTCTTATAAATAAACCATCATCATTGAATAACAAGCTTAATTATTTGGAGATGAATTACAGAGTCCAAGAACAGGTTTTTCCCATCAAGCATGGAGTCTCAACCATCTTTCTTAGGGAGGCAACTTAGTTGGGCAGTTAAGAACGTGAGATTGGGAGTAATTCAGGCTTGTGTTTGCATCCCTGTTCTGCCAGTTACTAGCAGGGTGACCTTTCGAAGTTACTTGGTCTTTCCAAGCCTTAGTTTTCTCATCAGTATTAAAAAAAGTGTAATATGGATTTCTATCAGTCACAGAAAAAGAGCTGTTCTCTTTTGTATTACTGAAAACATGCCATCTTGATTTTTATGTTTCGTAGACTTTGTCTAACTTTGTCTAGACTTCTGAATAAGCGCTCAATGTCAACATGGAGGGGATTTCTCTAGTGAAAAGCTAAATATTCTGTTCTTGGATTGGTTATAGTCAATATTTTACTTTGAAAAAATAATTATCTATCATAATCAGTTCTGCAGATGTTAGGGAGGAATAGCAAACACGGCAAATAGTTGAACTTATATGAAAAATTATCTCAGTAAACGAATATTCTTGGCTCACAGCAAAAACATAGAATTCAATGGGAATTAATATAATATCCTGAATTAGAGTCCTAAAAATTCAGTGGTTTAAGATGGAAGAGGTTTAATTTGGGGGAGTAGTTTATGCAGAAAGTTCTGGAGTCTTTAAATGACCACAACTGCAACGTGAACCAACAGTGAGATGTTGCTGTTGAAAATCAATAAACAGTTGCCATGCTATGATCTCTGAAAATAATTATAATACTAGAAGCTAGCAGTTATTAAGTACTAGGTTTTAACTATGTGCTAGACATCGTGGTAAGCATGTTAAAATCACTATCTCCTTTATTCCTTACAATAGTGCCATGAGGTAGATTTTATTATCCTCAATGTGGAAATCAAGAGTAAAATAACTTGGCCAGGGTTATAGAGCTACCAAAAGGTAAAGCTGGGATCTGGACTTAGGTCTGATGTGGTACTAGGTCATGATCCTAACCCATTAGGTCATTCTCTCTCTCATTAATACCTTCCAGATTGACCTACCCTCACCTTTTCATCATTCCTACCATTTTGCAGGTTCAGAGTCTCATTACCTTTCACCTGAATTATTGCAAGAACCTATTATTCTGTCTACCTGCTTTTGGTCTCCTCTTCATCTACTCCAGTTTATTCTTAAAACTGTTGCCAAATCCATATGCCTGAAGTTCAGTTTTGATCATGTCATCTTCTCAAAACTAGAATGGTCCTCACTCTGAAAATTAAATATAGACTTTTAACCCTGGCATTCAAGGCCAGGCCCTCCGTGTTCTTCATCGTGTATTTGCAGCATTCTCCCATTAATGTGTTAGATAAACATAATATTTTGGTAAAATAGGTTATTCTCAAACACTGTCTGTCTTTCCTTATTATTGCCCATGTTCACAATGCTTCATCCATACATAATTCTTATCCCTATTGTCTCTACTTATTGAAAACCATCCTTAACAAAACCTTTTTTGATCCTCCTATTTAGATTCAACTATTTGGATCGGATACGATTACATTTTATTTATAAATCTGTTAAGATAAATTTCATAGTCTGCTTTGTAGTATTTATGCATGAATCTTCCTTTTTGGCTTTGCTTACAGGCCCTTTCATGATGGGAAATATTAATCTGTGTGTGTGTATCCTTAGCATATTTCCTCACATGCTTAATAAACATTTGTTGAATTGATATGATAAGCCATGGACATCAAAAATTCTGTTTGATAACTGAATTTAGGTACAGACCTATGGGAAGAGCTCTAAATGTAGTCTTTCTAATCTCAGAATAACTTCCTCTGTTGGTTGACATTTCAAATAATGAATGCCTCACCATTTGTTTTGAAGAAGAAATGAAATACTCAGCTAAACTATATTATAAGCTTCTTCATAACATAAAATCACCAACATCTTGGGTCAAGTCGTATCTTTCTTATGCAGTAATATATCTCTTTCACTGATAATAAGGAAATCTTATATTACAAATATTATGTTTGATTCCTGAGAACACATATAAAGGAAATCTACTGTATAGGAACATAACGTCTCATTTATATTATTAATTTTCAAATTCTTCAGTATTCTGTGATAAACATTTTTTGAATTCATCCCTGTTATTCTTTCTGTATAAGTTGAGATGGGTTATTTTTGAGGCTGTTTTTTTTTAGTTAAAAGTAAAGAAAATGGCTTAAGCCAATATCCTGGGATTTTTTCCCTCCCTAATTGTTAATGATTCTTGCTGGTTAGGATGAATAGTTGAATACAACTGTTGTGTAGTACTATTTTGTGCACATTCTTAAAACGTGTTTGACACTAAAATATCTCTCAATGTTATGAGAATTCTGTTAAGGTGTCCAAAGGCAGTAAGCTCCCTTCCTAATAAATTTAAATTTTTATATATTTGAATTTTATGAAGTTTGTGAAGTTATCATTTTATCTACGCTGCAGATAGAAACATCACTTGGTTTTTGTTTTGATATTTTCATTCTCTCTGATCTCTGTATACTCTCTAAATTGAATTTAATCTTCCTAACTGAAGAACTCAGCTACTATGATTTCCCTGAGAATCTCTACTTTACTCTCAGGAAATAATTGTAATGTTTTCTTGAAAGTTTAATAATAATTCAACTTTCTTCGAACCTCACGCTCCAGATAATGTTGAGGTTAATTTTTGACAACTCTCAGCCACATGTCACATTTACCTTGTTCATTTGCCATAATGCACCTAATTTGTAATTCTATTTCAGGGTGCACGTTTGAGAATTCTTGATTCTCTTTTGGAGTAAAGACCTTGGACAACCTGCCATTATAAAAGAATCTCGTTTTGCTTCCTAATGCCAAAGGAAATCAGTCTGAAGCCTCAGCTTAAAGAGAAACGTCAGTGGCAATAATCACTTATCTTTGTGTTCAGGGAAATGTTTTTCACCTTGAAGAGCAAATTAAGTCTAATGGAATAGTGGACTAGTGACCCAGAAAAAATTACTGAAATTGCTCGAACATATTTTATCATGAGAGCGTTTGGGACATGACTACTGAATAATGGAATTCATTCAGCATCTAACAGCTAAAGAATTAGGATTACAAAGTCAATAACAGTACATGAAAAAGATACTGTGTGGCCTGCTTCAGTCTCAGGCTTAGATTTTTTTAAATTGTCTCATGTTATTTTCACTTTCCTTTGCTAAAATTTTCATTTTAACCGTCTATGTTTTTTAAAGCTCCAATGTTTTGGTTGCTTAGAGTTTCACAACAGTTTCATTTAGTTGATAGCTGCCAGTCTATGCTATCAAATAATTAATAATGAGAAACAAAGCCTTAATTTGGGGAAAGAATGAGGTGGTCAAGAAGATGAATTTGATGGGAAATGAAAATCTCTAAAAAGAACAAAGATAATGAACCAGTGAGAAGTGTCTATCAATAAAGTGCAAATGGCTTGCTACCAAAATAAATGAGACAAATATTAACATGTTATCTCTTTTCCTAAAATGGTTCATTCTATGTTGCTGAAATAAATTTATTCTAGCCTTGAAGATTACCTGTTAGCTCTATAATCCTATTCGTACTTAGCTTGGTGTTACTTCCTAAACATTTAAAGTATCTTTACAGTCACAGTTATTATTAATATCCTCATGTACTGAGTCCCTGCATTAAAGAATTATACTAGTTTCTTAAATAACATATATTTGTAACTTGGAGTGGCATTATAGTGTAGAGAATGGGAATTTTGAACTCAAAGAGACTCGTATTTGGATCCCAACTCCGCTCCTTAGATAAATACTACCCTGATCTTTATATTTCTCATCTGAAGAATACTGTTTCTAAAAAGTCTTTCTCACCTCGACCTACTGAATCAGAGTGTCTGGAGGTGGATTATTTTTAATAAAACTCCCTAGGTCATTCTTATGCTCAATGATTTGTACATACTACACTAGAACATTTTTAAAATGTTGATAGACAGTCAGACCCACTTTCTTCCTACCCACACAGATCTGTGGATCTCAGATTCCAATGATCTGACCCTAATTTGCTTTTGCCTTCTTTTTCTGCTCCTATTCATGAAATTTGATTGGTCATTAGGGCAAAATAACTTACCTTTTAAGGATTAGTTTTCTATTTCTGTGAAAAACGCGCTTGGAATTTTGGTAGGGATTGCGTTGAATCTATAGATGGCTTTGGGTAGTATGGAACTTTTAACGATATTAATTTTTCTCATCCATTAACCAGAATATATTTTCATTCGTTTCTCTTCTTCAATTTCTTTCATCAAAGCGTTGTAGTTTTCAGTGTACAGATCTTTCACCTCCTTGGTTAAATTTATTCCTAAGTATTTTATTGTTTTTGATGCTATTGTAAATAGGATTTTATTTATTTCTTTTTCAGATGTTTTGTTGTTAGTGTGTAGAAATGCAACTGATTTCTGTATGTTGGTTTTGTATCCTGCAACTTTACTGAATTTGTTGATTAGTTCTAACAGTTATTTTCTGGAGTATTTAGGATTTTCTATATGTGAGATCATATCATCTGCAAACAAAGACAATTTTACTTCTTCCTTTTTGATTTGGATGCCTTTTATTTCTTTTTCTTGCCTAATTGTTCTGGCTATGACTTCTAGTACTGTGTTGAATAGTAGTGTTGAGGGTGGGCACCCTTGTGTTGTTCCTGATCTTAGAGGAAAAGCTTTCAACCTTTCACTTTTGAGTATGATATTAGTTGTGGGCTTCTCATGTATGACCTTTATTATGTTGAAGTGTTCCTTCTATACCCAAGTTGTTGAGTGTTTTTATCATGAAAGGATGTTATATTTTGTCAAATGCTTTTTCCACATCTATTGAGATAATCATGCCATTTTTACCTTATATTCTATATAACTTATCTTTTAATAATTCTTTTTTAAATAATTCTTTCATACTTGAAATTAGATGGACATGGTGTTAAAGTACAAAATAAAGTATAAAGTGGTATTCAAAAGAATATATTATCATTCTTATGATGCTTTCATTTTCAATTCTTCAAACTCATAGAGTAATTCACTGCTGCTCACTTGACCCTTAAAGTTCTGTCTTTTCCTTCACAACCTCCCCCTCCCTATCTGCTTCTCCCTCCCTCTCTCCTCATTTAAATAAAACTGTATAATAAGAATGAAATTGTGAACCCAACTACAATGTTTTATTTTTTATTATCTTTCTCAAGTGCCTGTTATCATTCCTAGCATATAAGTACTCAATAAATGTTTTCTCGTCATTCAACTACTCTTTTAAAATTTGATATTACCAATGTCTTCCTTCTCATTCATTTTATTATATCTAATCAGAACTTATTTAATCCCCTTATAGTTGTGATCCCTAAAGTTCTGGGCAACATGAATTAAGATGAGGTAATTTCACCAGCGTACTCTTAAAAGATTGTATTGGCTTAATAGATCCTTCATGAGAATCAAGCAAAGTGCCAGGGAAGGTCTCAGGAAAAGAATGTTCACAGAGATTGTGTGTTTCATGTTTACAATAACTCATTAACTGTCCTTCTACTGGTGCCATCCCCCTTCCAATAGAATAAATAACCAACATACCACACATGACAAAGATGTACATGTGTAGGGGAGGGTGTGTTGGTGTATGTGTGAAGGGGGCAGGGAGAGAGGAAGAGAGAATAGAAGAGAAGACAGAAATGATAATATTGTCAGTAGGGACTTGTATCTTTGCCCTTTGACTTACGAGTTCTCTGATTTTATCTAATCTTTTGGAACAACTGGCATTTTCTGGTTGTGAGAATCAAACCATAAACACTGAAGAATCTGATCTTTTCTAAACACAGTAATGTCACAGTCTAAAGCATAACAATTCTACATTCATAGATCAAATATGAGAAGGCATACTTCTTTATTTTATTTTATTTACTTTATTTTTAATTTTTATTTTTTTCGGATGTACATCATATTTCAAATTCTGGATACATTACATCATGTTCACCACCGGAACACTAATTATAGTGCATCCCCTCACATGTGACCCTAATCACCCCTTTTGTCCTCCCCCCTACCCCCTTCCCCAATGGTAACCACCAGTCCAATCTCCAATGCTATGTGGTTTTTTGTTGTTGTTGTTTTTATCTTCCACTTATGAGTGAGATCATATGGTATTTGACTTTTTCCCTCTGACTTATTTCACTCAGCGTGAAAAACATATAATGTGGGAGGAGGGGAGTGAAAAAGTAGAGCTTTTAGAAAGAGGTCAAGCTAAAGAGTCTATCTACTCAGCCATACTTCTAAATTTTTTTTCTTGTCTATAACCTAATTTTAAGAGGTGCTTTGATTTTTTTTAAACCTGGAGGCATATTTACTTAACCATGATATTCTGACTCACACTTTGTAATGAGACAGAGTAACTGGGAGTGGGATGTAGTTGTTTATATACAGTGGCCAGAGGAGGCCTTTCTGAGGAGTGATATATAAACTGTAATTTGAAGGAGAAGGAGCCAGTCATGTAAAGTACCAAGGAAAAAAATTTGGAATAAAAGGAAATACTCTTTCCTGAGGTAGGAAAGAGCTTAGTATGTTTAAGTACCAGAAAGGAGGTTGGTGGGGTAGGCTGGAGTGTAGTGAACTAGGTAGAGAATAGAATGGAATGAATTTGGAAATCCAGATTAGACAGGGCGTGTAGGTCATGGAAAGTGGTGTTTTTGGTGAGGAAGGTTGGCACTGAGCTAACATCCATTGCCAATCCTCCTCTTTATGTTTGAGGGAGATTGTCCCTGAGCTAACATCTGTGCCAATCTTCCTCTGTTTTGTATGTGGGATGCCACCACAGCATGGCTTGATGAGCTGTGTGTAGCTCTGTGCCTGGATCCAAACCCATGAACCCAGGGCCTCTGAAGTGGAGCACATCAACTTAATCACTATGCCACCGGGCTGGCCCCTGATTTTTTTTAATCAAAAGTTTTTAAGCAAGGAAGTGATATGATCTGATTTATAGGAGCAAAGTTGGCAAGTTTCTGGCTCCTCTAAATTCACCGTTAGTTCTATTTTAATATCAGATGTCTGTAGGATATTTATAGAATAATACACTTAATAACTGCTCAACAGTTATTTATCATATATCTGCTGTGTGCCAGATTCAGTACTAGGCCCCGAGACATATGCAACAGTTGACAAGATTGATAGAGTCTTTGCTATCACTGAACTTCTAGTTTAGCAGTGAATATAGACATGGACATAGGCAGCTATGAAATAGTGTGATGTGTTATAACAGGGGAAATGCAAGATAGTATTAAACACATGGGAAAGATACTGAACTCGGATTTTGGTGATTAAGGGAGATTTTCCAAATTCACTTCTTTTCTCCTTGATTCCTCTTGTATCAACCAGGCAACCACTCTCCTTATTCGTGTTTTTCTTACCTGGCTCCCCTTTCTTTTTACAGACTCTTAGCTTTGTGTTCTTGCTTGGGCATTCTCTTCCATAGAGAGGAACTGCTCTTTTAGTTCAGGTAGCAACTCGATGTTATTTATTTCCAAATCTGCAATTCTATCTTCAACTTCTCACTACTCTCCAGTTCTGTATTGTAATTGCTGGGAAGATTTCTTTCCCCACACATCCCACTCTCATAATGCAAACCCAACCTATCAAAATGTAAATTAATTATCTTTCCACCCAAGTCTGTACTTTTGCCCATTTTCTATCTTGCTTTCAGTAATAGAACAGTTATTTCATTCTTCCAGGACAAAAGCTTTGTATTAAGTTTGATTCTTTCCCATTTCTTTCGTTCTCCTCATCTACTGAAGAGTTCCCTTTTGTTTATTCTCATCATCCCTGCTTGAACCCACTGCTTCTTTCAGGAACTGCCTCATTTCTTTATTCATTTTTATAATAAAACTCTGGAAGAATTGTCCCATTTTGCTGTTTCAATATCTCTCCTCCATTTTTCCTTAAAACCAGTCCAATCAGGCTTTCCCCTTCACCACATTCCAGAACTGCCTTGTAGAGGTTTCCATTGACTTCCCCGTTGCTAATTCCAATACACATTTCTTAGTCCTTTTCTTTTCTTTTTTTTTTTTAAAGATTTTACTTTTTCCTTTTTCTCCCCAAAGCCCCCCAGTACATAGTTGTATATTCTTCGTTGTGGGTCCTTCTAGTTGTGGCATGTGGGATGCTGCCTCAGCGTGGTTTGATGAGCAGTGCCACGTCCGTGCCCAGGATTCAAACCAACGAGACACTGGGCCGCCTACAGCGGAGCGCGCGAACTTAACCACTTGGCCACAGGGGCAGTCCCTCTTAGTCCTTTTCTTACTTGATTTTTGAGGAGCATTTGACAAAGGTGATCATGCTCTCCCCCTTCACATGCACACTTTCTTCACTTGACTTCCTAGATACCACACTCGCCTGGTTTTCTTCCTTCTTCACTGGCTACTCCTTTTCAGTCTCCTCTGCTGGTTCCTCCTCATATCCCTGACCACTTAACACTAACCTGCCCTCGGGCTCAGGCCCCGGACTTCTCTTCTTTTCTGTACTGACTCTCTTGGCCAACCACACCAAATGGTCTCACAACTTTAAACACCTACTATGGACCAGCATATCCCACATTTATAGCTATAGCCTTGATGCTCTTCTGAACTCCAAACTTAATTGTTTATTTGACATCTCCATTCTTGTACTCAATTGTCTGTTTGACATCTCCTCTCATGTCTAATATCCTTTTCAAACTTAACTTGAATAAAACTGAACTTCTATGTTTCCCCCTAAAACCTGCTGGACCCTCAGTTTTCCCATTTCAATGAATATCAACTCTATCCATTCAACCTCTGACTTCCGAAAACCTTGGAGTACTTCTTTAGTCGTCTCTTTTTCTCATGCCCAGCAAACAATTGATTTTCAAATCCTACTAGCTCTTCCTTCAAAATATGTCCAGGATCCAACCACTTCTTACCAGCTCCACTACTGCCACTCTGATCTCAGCCACTAGCATTCTTTGCCTGGATTATTTAAAGGGTTTCCAAACTGGTGTTCCTCTTACCACCATTGCTCTCCATACAGTGTATTCTTAAAGAAGTTACCAAAGAGATCCTTTTAAAATGTAAGTTAAACCATGTGACTCTTCTACTCAAAACCCTCCTGTGGTTTCTGATCTTGCCCTGAGGAAAAGACAAAGTCCTTACGCTGGCTGAAAAGGCCGTGCATGAACTGCATACCTGCCCTTGACCCATCCTTACCTCTCATACTCATTTTCACTACTCTGTTCCCTACTCACACTATTCCAGCCACACTTGGTTCATTGCCTTTCCTATAAAACACCAGGCACACTCTTACCTCAAGACTCTTGCACTTCTTGTTCTTTCTGTCTGGAGCTCTCTTTCCCAGAGATCCTATGGCTTACTCTCTTGGGTTATCAAACATTAGCTTCTCAGTGTGTCCTTGCCTGATCACCGTATTCAAAGTTAGTCACTTGGCAATTCCTATCCCCCTCTTCTACTTTATTTTTGTCCATATCACTTAGCATCTAACATCCATTTTACTTATTTATTGTGTTTACTGTTTGGCTCCCTTAATTAAAATGCAGGCTTCACTGAGGGCAGAGGTTATTGTTTTTTATTTTTGTTGTTGTTGTTGTTGACTGCTGTCATCCCAGTGCTTAAAATGATATCTGGCACATAATAGACACACAATAAATATTTATTAAATGAAAAAATAAATTTACTATACTATAAACCCTTGATTCTCCATATTTGAATTACATAGTTTTTGAGCTGGTCATCTGTATAGGGGAAAGAGCATATATTTTGGAGTTGTATAGATCAGGATTTTGTATCCTGATGTTTCTATTTACTAGCTATATGCCTGGGTTAGCTGCTTAGTTTCTCTGACCTTCAGTTTCCTCTTCTATAAAATGAGCATGGTAATCCGTAACCTAAAGAGTTGTCATGAAGACAATACTATGTGAGAATGTGTAAAAAGTGCTTAGCAGTGTGTTGGACAGACAGAAGGTGATGAACTAATGTTTATTCCTTCCTTTGTAGTCAGTCTTTCTTAATTCTGACCCATACCTATACAGTCCCATGTCTCTTAATGAAGGGGATGTGTTCTGAGAAACACATTGTTAGGTGATTTCATCATTGTGCGTACATCACAGAGTATACTTACATAAACCTAGATGGCATAGCCGACAATATACCTAGGCCATATGGTACTAATCTTATGGGACTACTGTTGTGTATGTGGTCCGTCGTTGACTGAAATCTTGTTATGCAGCACATGACTGTGTAACACTGCCGGATGAGCTTCCCTGAAGTGGAGTTTGTATTCCACCTCCTCTATGGTAAAAAAATAGATGAGAGCCTTATTTGACTTCTATATGGTGGCCAAATTCATCTTCTTGGATTTCAATAATATCAATATATTCCCATTCTCCTACTGCCCTTCCTTATACAAGGATATTTCTTTGTATTTTCCTCATTCCCTCCAATATACCCTATTTTTGTGTCATTTACCTAAACATATCATAGGCATTTCTTCCTTGGTGTCTTTGCTCATGTTCTTTCATTTTCCTATCTTTCCTCTTTGTTTAAATCCTGTTTATCTTCTAAGGTGTAGTTCAAGTTTTTCTTTCTCCATATAGTAATCTTACTTACTCCAGCTCAGACCAACATTTTTTCTTTGAACAGATAGAGAATCTCAGAAGAGAAATAGAAACTATTAAAAACTAAAATGGAAATTCCAGAATTGAAAAGTGCATCTTACAGGAAAAGAACTCCACTGAACCTTCAAATGAATTTATAATCTGTATACTATGCAATCACACAATTTAGCAACTAATCAGTCTTTGTTTTAAGGGTATTACTTATGAAATAGGATGTTGAGTGAAATTGTTCTTTTGTCACAGGATTAGACTAGGGCTTAAAATTAAGGATAAAGAGAATTTGACATATTTTACTTATCACATAATCATTATTATAGTTCATGACAGTGAAGTATAAATGGTAAGCAATTGATAGAGTATTTGGTGTTACAAATAGTAAATGCTCAATAAATATTTTTTGTATGGATAAAAAATGAATTCGACTCATATCTTTAGTAATATTAGTAAGGTTCTCATAGAAATGTATTTTCAGAAACTATCAAAATTATATAAAAGTATACTGTGAAAGGGTGCTACAGTAGGAAAATATTACTTACCAATAAATTAATGTAAATATTCTGCAAAATATAGAATAATATGATATTTCATGTTCTTAAAAAGCCTGACTGTACACTGAAAAAAATAAAATGATAACCTTTTATTTTAAAGATTATCTATTTTTCTGCATTGCTTCAGTTCACCCACTCAATAAACATTCATTATATCTCTGCTGTGGACCAGCTACTGTTTTATGGCAGATAAAATATAAATGAGGCATTTTTCTTGTTCTTGGGAGCTCGGAGTTTAACAGAGAAAGCAGATGCATTATCAAATAATAGAAATACAGGGTGAGAAAATATTTTGCCAAACAATCTAGTAAATGATAGTATAAAGTGTTGTGGAAAATGAAGAAGAGGAACTATTTATTTTTATATCTCTGGAATCTAGTATGTTGCCTGACACATTGTATTGTTCAGTGAAAGTGTGTTGAAAAAAGAAATAGTTGTATTGTGGCCAGTGAAAATGAAAAAGTGATTCTGTCCTGTTTGAATATAGTGTAGAGGGGACATTAAAATGTGGTTTGACAATGACCATTTGATTATGGAATAAAAAAAATGAAGGCATGTCATGAACTGACTCTATTTAGTTCTGTGTTCTCATCTCTCATTACTTTCCCCACTAACCAGTACTTCTGTGAATTTTCCATATTCCCTTTCACCTGTCTTTACATACCCGAAGTTCTCACACTTTCCTCCAGCCCACACCAGTTTTATTATTTTTAATTTTCCTTATCCATCAAACCTTGACTCTGATGTGACCTCTTTCCAATCTTAGCTTATCCTTGAACCCTCTCCCTGGTCTGGATGAGGTGCTCCTTCAGTGCTTCTTATAGTCCAGAGTCCCAATGCTTTGTAATAGTACTTATTGTGATTGTAATTGTAATAAGTAGCTGTAAATTTTGTTGGTTTCTTGTTCTTGAAAATGCTAGACTATGATTCTGATACAATGCCTGCCACATAAAAACAGACCAGTATACGTTTATTGAATCAATGAACAAAAGAATGAATGAATAGATGGATGAATGGATAGATGAATGGATGGATAGATAAATGTTAGAAAACTAGGCACAAATGCTTGACTGAAAAGTTAGAAAAACTTCTCCTACTGTAAAATCTTGTCCAGGGATGGTTTTCTTTTGTTTTCATCTGTTCATTCTGAATAACTGCATATTCATTCTTACCAAATGAGAGCTATACTGGTGGGCCGATTTTTTCTTCTTTTAAAGTTATTCTAGTGTTATTTTCTGACAGTTTTCTTGAAACACTTTATTACTTTTGAGATGCTTTATAGGAATGTGATAAAACTGATAAGACTGGTTCTTATTTTTTTGTTGTTGTTTTAGTAGAAGAAGTTACATTGTCCTGATTTAAAAAAAGGACAGATCTTTTGGCTGATTACACCTAGTTAAAGATTTAATTTATCACAAAAGCCATTAATAAGGTTAATGTTGTTAATTAAATGTTAAAGAAAGTTTAAAATCTGTTAGGATTAAGCAAAGAATGAGCTTTGAAAAAGAATTTTGTTTAAAATGTAAACTACTTATGAACATTAAAATATTTCTCAGTTTGAAGTTAATGCATTTTTACTGAGTTTTTGGGAGATTAAAATTTTTAAATTAGTAGAGTAAAACAAAGCATGAATATTAATGGTCATATATTAGTGATATATGCTAGATATTCCTGGCTATTTTTAAAAAATTGATAAATCATATAATAGCTCAAATATAATGGGAGTTTATTTCTCACTCATTTAAAGTCCATAATAGGTGACCCTGATCAGCAGATAGTTCTCCTCCAAGTAGGAATTCAGAAACCCAGACTACTTCCATCTAGTGGCTCTGCTATCTTGAGCACAAGCTTCCAAGGTCACCTGGCTCCTCTGTAAAAGGTGGCAAAGGGTAAACATGATGGAGGATACAGGTAGGAGGTTTTAGGAGATGTGCCTAGAAACAGTGAACATCACTTCTACCCATATTCCGTTCACTAGTTCTCAGTCATGTAGTCACATGGCCATTCCAATCTGCAAGGGAAGCTAAGAAATAAAATCTAGCTACATGACCAAGAAGTAGAGAAAACAGGTTGGTAACCACCTAACTTTTATAATTTTTTATAATTAAAAAAATTTTTCTCCATATACATACTGATTTTTATAGTTCTCATTCATAGAAACTTTTTCTATAGTTATAGATATCCCCATATATAAGCATGCATTTATTAAGGAAAATATCCCAGTTAAAATTGTGGAATATCTTTTATGTTACAAAAATTAGGCCTTTATATAAGATAAAGTTTCAAGTTTTAGTTTCTTCCAAAAGAATATTATAGTCATCTCTAAGCATTGACTTATTACCTAGATAGTAAGCCCTTTACTTATATTTGGAGTGATCATAACAGAAGTGTTCATAATAGAACACTTACACTAATTTTTGATGCATTTACTTACATATCGTTATAAATAAGTGCTTCATTTACTAATTTGCACAATTAAGTAAACAAAATCAGCAGTTTTAATATGCTTGAATGAAAAAGAATCTGAGCTCTTGTTTTCCAAAAAATAAATGGAAATGACTTCTTTCTTTTTGACAGTAAGAAATTCCACTATGAAATGGAAGTTAATGATTTTTTGAGATGTCTGGTAGACAAGTCAGTAATTAATTTTAAAAATCATAGTTAAAAGTTGGGTTATACACCTGTGTATGTGATAACATTCCAGGATATACTATTTTTGGTTTTACTCTTTATCTTTCCTTCTAATGAACTATATTTGCTTTCATTTGATTTGCTTTAAAATTCTTCTTATTTTGTATACTGATTCCTCCCCCAAAGTAATATTTTTCATCTATCTTGCTATTAGAATCTTTAAATCTTGAGAGACTGTTTCTGCAACACTAGCTTCTGATGGTCACAAATATAGCCTTGGACCTCATTTTGTTTATATTGACTTCCTTAAGGAGAATTAAACTTCATCGTTTGAAATGACCCTGTGATCACCCTTTAAGTCTTATGATGAAGCTTTGTCTACTTCCATCAAAGAAGTATGTCAAGCAGAACACTGTGTACCAGTTCCCATTGCCAGGGGAAGATTCCAACTACACAGAAGATAGCAGAGATCATCACTATGCCAACCGAAAGGAATAGACGTCGAAGACTTCTGCCCATTGCATCTTGATATTGTGTCTCCAAAGAAGACACAAATCAGTCAAACACTGGATGGAACCACACTTCTACTTACATAGAGAAGAGACGGAGCAAGATCATGATCCCCTGTGGCCAGCAGGTCCCCCTCCTGGCAGTCAAAGCAGAGCAGTTGGCCTGCATGCATCCATCTTGTGCAGTAGAAGGACCTCAATGCTTCCCCTGTGGTGCCTGGAATATTGAAAGCTAGGGGCACCCCTAAGGGCCATTGATGCACACTTAGTAAAACAAAGGAACATTCCTTGAGCCGTGAACAAGGAAAGATATTCCCACACAAGGTCTTAAGCCTGGCATAAGCTGCATGGGCTCTCTATCTCTTGGTAACGAAGTGTTCCAGGCCAAAGGCTCATTTTTATGTGGTGAATAGGGGGCAAAAAACTGTGCACATGAGATTGCCTTTCCCAACAAAGTGATACCCATATATAGATTACACCAGGTCAGTGTTGAAAACAGGAAGAGAAAATTTTCTAAATTTCTGCAATATCTGATTTTCTAATTTTCCATGTATCTCTTCAAAACCAATTCGAACTTCCTTAAGCAAAAAAGGAATGCATTTGCTCATATAAATGAAAAATGTAGGCTTTTACTTATGGCTATATGCAAGTATTCAAACAGTGTAATCTCTCAGCTCAGTTTTCTTCTATTCTGTATAGAGTATAGTGTGTACTCTATATTATACATTCTCAAGCAAGCTTTCCCCACAGGGAAAAGAATGTAAGTAGGTCAAGGTTTATTTTAAAAATATTTAAACAACCCTTACCAAACAACCCCTTTGGACAACCCTTACCAAAAAAAAAGTCTTATTTCCCCACATTCCAGCAAAATTTCTAACTTTGGTGGCATTTTGACACCTGGCCCTATCTCAATGCCCAAAGGGATGGATACACTCATAGTGAAGCCTGGATTCTGTGCCCACATAGAGTTGGATGATGGGCTTATTCCTACTTGAACAGAAATGATCAGTTAAATCTCGGTGGCTCTTTTTGAGCTGTACCCAGAAACCTTGAAAATGAGCTTGTGTTCCACGTGGTCAATCCAAACTAGCTTTGAGTATGCTTCTGTTGCTGTTGGAGAGAGCTTGGAAAGATACAATTCCTGTATCAAATGATTGAGGGTTACTGCAACCTACTTCTTACTCCTAGGCTTTTATGTTTTCTTTGGTAATTATTTCAGCAGGACAGATAATGTTAAATAACTAGGAATCATTAGATTATTACATCAATCTCGTGTGAATTTTGACTATGCTGATGTTCCATATTTTATGAATAGTTGCAATCCTTAAAATCTCTGCTCAAATCTCGCCTTGTCAATGAAGGCTTCTTTGCTTTCCTCCCCAGTACTCTCGATTTCCGCTATCCTGCTTCGTCTTTCTTCACAGCACTTATTACCATTTAACATGATATATTTTTGCTTATTTATTTTCTGTCACCTTCCACTAGGATGTAAACCCTGGAGGACAACAGCTCTATCTGCTTAATTTGTTGCTGTATTCCTAATACCCAGAAAAATGTCTGGCATATAGCATATACTCAATATATATTTTCTAAATGAATGAACAAATAAAGACTGAAGTCAGTTTGATAGGAGATGAAATCCAATTGTATGATTTCCCAATTTTTTATGTTGAAAAATTGGAAAAGTGTTTATTTCCGTATTGTCTCAGAGTCTAAAGAGAAATTACTCTTAAGACAATTAGCAAGCCAATTTTAGAATGATTTACTTTGTTTTTATAAATATCAATAGTAACTAATAGCCAAATATTTGATTTCAAATCCAATTAAAGGAAATAAAATCTGTGGAGCATTCACTTTAGGCTGCATTTACTTTCACCTGGTCACAGACATTACCCTTGATATTCATAGTAGACATTTATAAGATTTCTAGGAAGTATCAGGGTTGCAATCGATGGCACCCAAATAAAATTAAGTTATCTAGTCCATGTTGACATCTAAACTTAACCTTAATACTGTGATACTTTCTCTAATAAGATGAGGTAGCTAGTCACAATAATAAGAAATGTGTTATCAACCTTTAAGGGCTATAGAGGAAATAGAATTGAGTGTCTACCTTTAAGAATAGAAAGTGAGAAAATGAACACATAGGACAAAAGTACTTTGAATATAGTAGGAAAAAAAGAAATGTGCATTTATACATCATTATTCTCCTCTTTACTTTCAGACTCCTGGTGTGCTGATGTATTTCTTTTTGATGGATTGTTTAGGAGTTTAGATGTTGTTTTTTGGCAAGAATTGCTAGAAAATGGCTCACTTTTCACATGTGTGAAAGAGAGAGACTTGAGATAGCAATGCAATCTTGAAAGACAGAGCTTAGTTAAATGTAAAAGAGAAGGGAGAGCATTCATTCTAGCCATGGTAACTTCCTGAGCAACATCATATGAGCAGGACTACATACTGTGCAGCAATTGGACTGAATTGGATGTCTGATGTATAGAAGAAGAAAAAGGGTTATAGAGACAGATAGTGATCCAATGAGAACTTTGAATACTTGGAAAAGTAGCGTGACAGATATTTTAGAGATAGTGGGAGAGCCTTTAAAGATTTTTGAACAGGAGGTTAAGTGTGAAATAGTTTGAGCAGAGAGAGAGGGAGATATTGTTTGCATGGAGATCAGTTAGGTGACAGTTGTATTTCTCTGGGAAAGAGAGCCCAGGTGAGAGTGGAGAGTGATCAGGAAAGAAATTTGTGAAGGCTAATTGTGTATAGGACTTAGTGGCTGTAGGATGCAGGAGAAAGAGGGAAGAGAGGAATCAGGGATCCTTCTCTTCTGCAGCTCAGAAAGCAATAAGAAGAAGGAGTACAGAGAGGAAACTGGCTTTCTTGGAAAGAGATTGAGTTATTTCAGGCATGTTAACTTTGGGGTGACTGCAGAATTTCAAGGTGGTGATGCCCAGTGCAGGTAGAGGTTTTAGAAGGAACCTTGTTAAAGAGTTCAGGTCAAGAGATTTGACTTTGGAATTATAAACACAAAAGTAGAAGCTTGAGATTTTGGAGGAAGAAGAGAAGAGAGTTCAGACCTGAGCCTTTAAGAGTCCCATCTTTGGGGAGTATCAGGAATACAGAGAATATGGGGCATATGGAAGAGATTATATGTATAACTCCTTGAGATGTCTTGTTCCAGTTCCATGACACTACATTTAGGAATTTACATGGTCTAGCCTTTACTAGATTATAGAGTCTAAGGATGAGAATTAAAAAAATTTTTTAAATGCTTAATTGTGTTATATATAGTACTCTTGCAGTTGTGCTATATTTACACAACTTGAGGATTGAAGAGATGTACCTGTCTCAGACTGCAGGCTGGATTGCATCTGTATATAAGGCTAAGCCTGGATGGGACAATACTGCTTCCTCAAGGTCTGACCTGATGTGACTGTTTCTGATAAAGTCATCCACAACTGTGCATCCCTTAGTGAGAATTTTGGGACCTAGAAGTTTATGCCTCTGTCCTGGATAATGTTGCTGGCTCTGTCACATTTTTGCTGCAGTGATATTCTTCCATAATATTGATATTTAATTTAATCAAGTAGTGTCTATATGTGGAGTTTTTGTCAATCTGAACTTAACTTCTGCTATTTGCCACTGCAGTGATTCTATACAGACAAAGGAGTAGAGGTAGGAAAAAATTCAGGATAGTATAATATGACAGGAACCGAATAAGAACATTTGAGGGAAAATGGCCCACTGCTGAAGTAAAAAGCACTGAAAACTGAAAGAATGCCTTTGGAGTTGATATTAGGAAGTCATCCGTGACATTTGGAAAGGAAATTTTAGTTTGGATTTGTTGATGGCCAGATTGTTAATATAGTAAGTATTTCGGTTTTGAATACCAAATATATGGATAGGGATTAAAGACAATATTTATTAGAGTGAATTATTCATTTAATAATATCATTATCATTATTTGATGTTGGCTCAATAAAGCCATCTACTACATATGGAAATAACTTCTTTTTCAGAGACCTTGGGGTAATAGAGTTCATTTATTCATTTGTTGATATGATTTCATAGAATAAACTTAGATCTCACAGCCCTAGTTTAAATCCTAGTGTTGTCACTCACCAGGTATGTAACCTTGCATGCAAATTACTTATATTTCTGGGTCCTTTTGTCATTGCTAGTAGAATGGAAGTAATCATGCTTATCTTAGAACAGACGTTTCCAACCTTATACGGCTCATGAACTCCAATTATGGTTCTGTGTGGTTTCTTGAACACAATTAAGTATTTAGAAAATCATTGTCATTTTTTTATGGAATGTATTTAAAAAGAAATGATATTTTTTAGATCAGTAGTTAATCGGGAAGCTAATTTAATTATGATTATGAATACTAAAGATGAACTTACATTTTTTGATATGACATGATACATGGCATTTACTTTAGTTAGATTTTTAAAGACTAAGATGACAGGTGATATTCTGTTTTTTTAAAATTAAAATGTAAATTATAATTTTGTTAACAGTTTATAGCATCAAAATAGCTTCACTGTCTGATGCTTATATCTTGTGCTTACAAAATGAAGAGTTAAAAAAAATTATTTTAGGGGCTGGCCCGGTGGCACAACGGTTAAGTTCGCACCATCCTCTTCTCGGCGGCCCGGGGTTCACTGGCTTGGATCCCGGGTGCGGACATGGCACTGCTTGGCAAGCCATGCTGTGGTAGGTGTCCCACATATAAAGTAGAGGAAGATGGGCACGGATGTTAGCTCAGGGCCAGGCTTCCTCAACAAAAAGAGGAGGACTGGCAGTAGTTAGCTCAGGGCTAATCTTCCAAAAAAAAATTATTTTAATTCTTTTTCCCATGTGATAAGATAGAAAATTGAGGCTGCTGTTTGTACTTGTCTGCAAATTGTGAGCATAGAGAGACTTTATTCTCATTAAATGAAAAGCCACATGGATAGAACCTCTACCATATTTTTCTCTTTTTAATATTGTTTTTTGAAGTGCTTAGAGATACTTTTTATATACTGCTAATGGCTTCTGAGCAGAATAATGTAACCTAAAATCTGATGAAGGTGACTTTGAGACAAATTATACAATGTTTATTGTTTTTATGCTTCTCATTAGTTTATTATATTTCAACATCAATGTTCTTAAGCTTTTGTCTTTAATCATTGGTCCTTTATGGCATAAGTAAGTTAATAATACTTAAGATTAGATAAAGTTAAGAACTATCTAATGGTGAAAAGTGCCACAATGGTTAGCAGTGTTCTAGTGAGAAATGAATCAATTGAGTGACACAATCAGGAGTCCATTTGTCAGATCTCAGGACCACAGTGCATGCATCTTTGATATACCCTATAAGACTTTTAAAATTTTCAAATTAAAGTGTAAAATTTTATATATTTGTTTTATTAATTTATTATTTTGAAAAAAACCCATCAAAACGGACATCATATTCATTTTAACAGCCTTAACTCCTTTGACCTCCTTTGGGCGTCTGTGGGATTAACAAATCTACATTATTGAGTTGTTAGGGATTATCACAATGCTGGAGCACATTAAGCATTCTTTAACTTTTAGTGAATCTCATTATATTCAGTAACATTTATTAAGTGTCAGCTGTACATAAGGCATATAAGACTTCTCTGTGTAATAGGATTATTCTATATACTGAGTACTATATATTGAGTACTACACCAGAGACGTCTGGTTGAAAATGTTGGATTGAGCACAAATGTTTATGTATTCACCTTCACATCATGTCTATGAGAGAAGTACTACAATTATTCCCATTTTGTAGGAGAAAATTGTAGTACAGAGAAGTTATGTAATTTGCCAGTCATACAGCTGGCAAATTGAAGAGCTGGGATACGAACTCTGACATCTGACTTTAGCAACTACTCTCTTGACCATTAGGCTAAATCACTTTTCATGTCCTTAAAGTCCTTTATATGCTTGAAGTTCTATAAAAAGTATAACTCTAATATTATTGCTGTTTATATATCTTTATTACAATATAAGTAACTATTTATTTTATACTGTAGGTATAGATGGAGAAAATTGTCCTATTTCTCTAGGACCTACCATGGGCATGATTCTTTTAACCAAATTTCTGGTATGACCACTGACCTTAGTTTTTAGTAATTTTCTTTATGATTCTAAAAGTGAAGTGCATATATTCAAGGAATTGAATAAAGTTTCACTCTTTTTTCCTTAGAAAATCCCAAGTTTGTTGACCACAAGTTATCAGATGTAAGTGTTACAAAAGATAGCCATAAAGAGTGCCATGTTGAGGACTATTTAAGGATATTAAGGGAAAATTAGAATACAAAGAAAATTTCACAAATTCCATCACCCTAACACACCTATTTTTATTTTTGTGTGTTATATTCCAAGCCCTGTATCTTCATGCATTTGCACTCATACACAATTGCTGTAATCATTTATCTAACATTTTCTTATTGTTCTCTTTGTTTAATTAGATATTGGAATAGTTACTAATACTTTTAAGGTTTTTTAAAAAATTGTTTGAAAATCCTGACTTTCTGCAAAGACCACCTTAATGAATAGTTGTGTCTTTTCTGTAGGAGGGTTTCTTGGGTTCTTAAAGATACTTTTAAAGCATCTTCTTGACTTATTGTTTTATTTATAATATTTTTTCCATTTCAGGGTTTCTAATTCTTCAAGAATAAACATCAGTTTGGGATGTTAAGACAGTTCTATAGCTTTAATTATAGTACTAAAGAAAGAGGAACTAAGAGGAGTAAGAAAGGAATGCCTGAAGCTGTAGTATTGTATTTGTTGACTTCAGGATTCTCTTCAGAAGTTAATCAGACTGTGGAAGAAGAAGGAAACATAGGGACTTAAGGAGGACAGTGTGAAGAAGCTTCAGCATTTGTGTTCTCTCTTGGGGTCACTGTTGTAAGTGAAAATTTTAATGATGGTCTTCTTGTACTTTAAGTTAGAAACCTCTGTTGATCAAGTCCAGGGAATTTGTGCTTTATTATCATATTCTATGGTATTCAGTGTATATTGATAAATGTTACATTGAGAGTATCATGATTGACTCTCAAGAACGAGAAATTAACCTATTCATATGAATTTTTTTAACTAAAAATTAATCCATTTGAAATTCTTCCTCCTGTTTGGCACTCCCAATGTCTCTTATTTTATATTCCAGATATTTTAATATTTTTCCATTATCATCACTTTTCTCATTAAGATTGTTAATGACATACCTTTCGGAGTCAATACCATGAAAGCTAGGAAAGTTATCAAGATGTATAAAGCTTTTCCAAGACCCATTATTTAAAGATGCATCAGTGCTTCAGACTTCTCTAAGATATAGTTCAGTATGAAGAACTTTAGTTGAAATTAACTCTACTTTATTTTCTAATGATTGTCATCTTGGGAAATGGCCAGAAAATACATCCATTAGATAACAGGTTAGTTTTTGTGGTGTTATTACTTTAATCACTTTTTATAGTTGATGACAAATACTTCACCCGCTCTCTCAGTCTCATGGGGGTAGAAAATTGCACGATAAAGTCACACAAAATTATTCAGCACAAGTGTAACTGTACGACGACATACAGATTCCCAGTTGTACTAGAATGAGATTTGCTTTACTAATCCTCTTTTCATCTCCATCCCATAAGAGGTTCAAGTTGTATTTTGAATTGTATTTGGAGAGAAAAGATCACTTGTCTTTCCAAAAAAGTGATTTTAGAAGCAGACTTATAAAAATATATTCGTAATAAGGATAAAGATTATACTTAGAAATCATTTTATAAAGAATGAGAACTAAATTAGGTTAGTGGTGAGTTGCATGTATGGTATAATTAATGAAGCAGTATCTGTAGGAACTCAGAGGTCTTTTTCTCTAATATCCTGTTATTTTAGGTGATCTTCTAAATTTTGCTGTACTTGGGACAAAAGTCTTTTCCCCATATCTGTAGGCTTACAATAATAGAAGTCCATTTTGTAGAGGGACTGATAAGCATCACTTACTGTAATAAAGAACCTGCTTAGAAGAGGTTACTTAAATCAGACACTATCTGAATAATTACAGCAGAGTTTCTGCCAGCTAGGCTGTAAATTAGGGGAAGCACTTAGAGGAAGCTGATACAGTATCATAAGGTCAAAAGATTTGTTATCACATCTTCGCTGGCCAGTTTAGAGAAAGGAAGACATTGATAGCCACTGCCTGGGAAAGTACAAGGATGTGAAAATAAGCTCGAAGATAGCTTCTGATACTTGTAATTGGAAAAAAAGCAATCAGAGAACAAGAATTTAAACACTAGTATGCATTTTAATGTATATTTCCTTGGTTCGATTTTTACGAATTTAGTGGACAGCAAAATACTTAGATTTTTTTTATTATGCACCCTTCATACCACAGACTTTTCTATGGTCATATTGTTCCAAGTCATATTACAAAATCTAGTTCTTAATGCACTCAGCCTATTTTGACACTTGTTTCCCTAAAACCAGCATGTAAATTTATGGTTTATCTTCTAAATTAACAAATCTCTAATAAAATACATATAACTTCTCCTCACAGTTTGTAGAGCATTGACTTTCTGACATCTAATGATTGACTGTTAGGTTTGCTCAAGTATCTGTTTAGAAAATACACACTTTCCTCAATATTGAAAGTAAAACTTCAACTTGATTAGTTACTTTTTCAGCTGGAAAGATATAAAAAATAGATTCAAAAGTAAATAGATTTCAAAAATATTATTTTTTTTCTACCTGCCATATAATGTCAAGCTTCTCTAATTTTGAAATGAAAACTTAAGAAACTTATTTTTTGTGACTTTATTACTTCATTAAATAAACATTTTCTCTACAAAAATATGAGTACATATTAGATACTTTGAGAATGCAAAGATATATAAGATACAGCCAAAGGAACTTAAATTCTCAGTGCAGGTAATGACATATATCTAAGTAAATATATGTGGCCATATTTTTTAGTTCCAAGAATCTATCTCCAAGTAGCTGTAGTTTTTTCAGGATCAACAGCCTATAATAGAGACTGGGATATTTAGCAGTTCATTGAATATTTCTGTAAATACTTGTTAGAAAAACTTTCAATAGTGGCTGCCTCTGGTAAAGGAACAAATTTCATTGCATGCATGTTTGTATTGTCTGTATTTTTAAAATATCACATTCATATATTACCTTTTCAAAGAAAAAGTAGTTTAAGTAAAAAAGAAGAAGAAATTATATCTAGGCAGCATGAGTTGCCACTTGAGTTAGCATGGTGAAAAGATTGTGCTGGTGGCACATTATATGTAAGCAGCTTCTCAGTTTTCACATGCCATGGTGTGCTCTCATGCTAACTCAGCTGCTCATGCCTAGCCTCAATATCTATAGCTCTAACTATAGCCTACAGTATGTTAACAAAGCATATCTGTACCACTCATGTTTCGGTGTCCCGTAATATTTTCATGACTTTCTCTAAACTTCAAGGAAAACTTAGATATGCTATTTGTTATCTTTAGTTGCCATTTATCCTCCTTTTTCTCAGTACATGAACCTATATTGAAATTAAGGTTTTAGAGTTAAGGATACATCCTCTTGAGACACTCTTTTACATCAACTTGGAACAAATTATTATCCCTATAGAAGTGGGGCCAAGTAGTGGGGTGTATTTGGAGGAAGATATTTGAACTGGGTCTTGAAGAATGGACATAAATAACTGGAGAATATTAGGGATGATGGGCCAGGGTAGTCCATTTGTAGGGAATGACCAAAGGAAAAGAACATGTTATCTCTGAATAATGATGAGTGGTTTTTCTGGAACTGAGAATAAACATATGAAAATGTGGACAGTAAGATTTCTTTCTAGTTCTTATCTAACTGGACTAATTTTTGCCATTGTTCATTTTGGAAGGAATTTCCTCTGGAAATTTTTCCCTCCCTTGTTACCTGTGACACCATGCTTCCTTTTCTGTCTTTTATCAAACTACTTCTTTGTTGAATTATCCTCTAAACTTATGTGTTATACCTTGATGATCTTTCTACTCTTGTGTTTTGGACTACCACATATATCAAAGATCCCCAGTTGTATATCGTCAGCAACAGCCGTCTCTTGAGCTCCATATTTGTATGTTTAAGTTCACCCTGGACATGCTTACCTGGATGGTTTTCAGGCATCCAAAGTTCAGCATTTCTGAAACCTAACTTATCCTGTCCTGCTTTTCCTCACTTAGTTCTAATTCAAGTAAGACTGTCACCATGTACGTAATTGTACAAGACAGAAATCTTACAGTAATTTTATATTTTCTCTTTTCCCATGTATAATCATTTTGCTAAGTCTTACTGATTTTAAAAACTGTATTCTACTTCACTTATTTGGTTTTCTTTGACAAAAACTTGCTTTTCGTTCTTCCCCTGTGATTTCTATGTGATAATCATCTTTTTGTCACAATTCGGTCTGTGTTCCCATTGGTTATTGCTTATCTTTGTTTCATTAAAAGTTTTCTCTTTAATCTGGCTTAGAGTACACACTTTATGTGTTCAAATGTTTTCTCCTGTTTCTTAACTTTATTTTATGGAGTAATATTTATCTTACTCTCACATTGATCCTCTTCTTGTGAATTATAGTATGCTTTTATATTAGCCAGTGTTTTTCTTGTCTGACATGCCTTTTTGTCTGACATGCTAAGTGCAGGTCAGAAAGAGTGTTCCTGCTGGATCTGATTCCTGGAATATTTTACAGAGGTACTGCATTATAGTATTTACTATTACAATAGCCAATATTTTTTGAAATGTTCTTATGCAACTTACATTTAAGCCAGAGGAAAGAGAAAATAAACAAAATAAACATGTGAAAATAAATAGTATGATAGAAGATAAGTGCTATGGAGGAAACTAGAGAAAGAGTGGAGGTGGAATGAGGGGTTTAAGCTTAGACTGGATGCTCACAGAAGGTCTCATTGAGAAGGTAATATTTGAGAAACGACCTGAAGGAGGTGGAACAGTTAGTCATCAAATATCTGAGGGATGAGTATTCCAGGCATTAAAAAAAATAACAGCAAAAATCATGAGGTGGAACAGTACCTGGTTTGAATGAGAGAGAGAGATTATTACCCAGAGTGTTAAAGTAATAAGATAGGAAAATGGAATTTTCTTTTGAAGCTCTAAGACAATAGATGCCATACTCCAAAGTGAGGTTAAAAGCCACAGTGATTAAGAATTTATAAAGAAGTTAGTGTGGAATTGGTTAGACAGAATTTATACCCCTAAAACACATGGAGGGTGTAAAAGTCCAGGAGATTGGGAAAGAAATTTTGGAAAGAAATACTGGAGTATGTGAACACCTTTCCCAAATTGGGTGAGGGAAGTAGTCCCTAATTTTTGCCTGAAGTCTAGGGGAAGGTGACCTTAGACCACTTAGAGAACTTAATATCTACCATTGTAGCTTGGAGGACACGGAGAGTTGGTGTCTTTCTGATGTCCACCTGGGCTCTCAGCCACAATTCTATATTGAATCACCTAGTTGCTGCACACTCTACTTTCACCTTCAGTCTCACATCTACAAATTTAGCATATTTGTGGGATTCTGCTGGTTCTCTTTACTTGCCTTCTAAGTAAGTTACTTTTTAACAACTGGCCAGTCTTGGTTTGGGTCAGTCCTTCCTTCAATTAAATCCTGTCAGTACTATAGATTGCAAAAGTTCTTCGATTTTATGATGTGAAAAGTCATTCTTTATGGTTTCTAGTACTGGTTTTACCTTATTCTTTATAGTTTCACTGGTCATTTTAATTGAAATCTTAGAAAATAGTGAAGAGAATTGGCCATATTTGCTCAATTAGTCATCTTATCCAGAGGTCAGTGAGATTCATTTAGGGAAAAACTCTCAAAGAAATGGAAGATAAGTTGGAGGGGGCAGGACTGTGGAGAACAGTGAGATAGCTGCTGGAATACTACAATAAAGAGGCAGTTGTGATTCAAGAGACTTTTTAGACGTAAAATACGGCTAACTGACCAAATGAATATGAAGAAGTTAGATGGAGGAAATTAAACATGACTTGGAAGCCTTCTATATTGTTGTTGGTAATAGTAATGCCATGAATAGAGGCAGGAATCATAGAAGCAGGAGTAATTTGAGTTTGGAAATAATATAATAAGTTATATATTATATAACTTACTGGAGGAGTCTGATAAGGAATAGTAAATATTGTAGTGAAATGAGCTTTCAGTGATCTGGGCTTAAATCTTAGCCTCAGTACCTTCTAACTACATGATATTGGGAAAATTATGTAAATTCCGTATCTCTGTTAATCCTAAAAAAGGAATACTTGTACCTACTTTACAGGATTGCCGTGATGATTAAATGAGAACACATATATTAATGGATTCTATTAAACATCTAGTATCAGTCTTTCAATAAATGAGTTATAATTATTGAGAGTACTAGAATGTCTGTAGGAGTGTAGCTTAAGGTATAAGTTGGGAGTTTTAGATTATGGAAATTATTGATCAGTAGCTATTAATTAAAGACAGTGAGGTGGATTGAAAAGGACAAGATTCTCCTGGATAGTTGAGTTGGTAGAACTAAAAGAGAAGAAAAAACAAAGGCCTGAGAAGCTGAGAAACACTTGAGAAAAAAACTGAAAGGGGTTATACAGGTAGGGGGGCAAATTAAAAAGGGTGATGTTAAATGAACCAAGGAGGAGAGACTTTCAAGAAATGTATATTCAGGACATCCTATGTGTTAGACATAATGCTAAGCATTGGACATACATAGGTAACTCAGATATGGTTCCCAGGGAACTTAAAGTCTAGTAGCAGGAGACAGACATGTAGCATGTAGCAAATGCTACTGTGGAAGTATATTCAGACATAATGGGGGACATGGGAGATACAAAGCAAAAAATGCTTCATAGAGAGTTGATGCTTAGTTTAAGTCTTGAAAGAAGCTAGGTTTTCCTCAGATAAACAAGCTCGAAGAGGAGTATGCATAGCATTTCACATAGAGAGGGCAGTATACCCAAAGGCACTAAGGCATTAAACAACATGGTTTATAATACTGGAAAACTGTAAGAGGTTTTCTTAAATGAAATGTGGAATGCAAAGAATGGTGCAGGGAGGTGATCAAGAGATAATGCTGTAGGTGTAGCCATAAAAATGCCTTGTATTCCCTAATAATGCATTTTGACCTTATCTTCTAGGCAATGGATACCCATTTAATGCCCACTAAAGGGTTTGAAGCATGAGGGAAAGATGTGGGAGGTAGAAGAGAGGCGTTACTTGATTAAATTTGCATTTTTGAAAGATTATTTTTAGGAATGTAGAAGGTGGATTTAATGTGTGCTAGACTTGATTCCAGAAAGCAAGTCAGAAGGCTTTTTGAATAGTCCAGCTAAGAAATTATGGGAACTGAAATAAGACAGCAATAAAAGGGTTGGAATTTTGGGGATACTATGATGTGATGAGGGAGAAGGAAAAGACTAAGTCGACCTTCAGACTTCTAGATTGGGTGACTGAATATATAGTGGTACCAATAACCATAATAGGGAACACAGAATGCAGAACAGTTAGGTGTGGGGTGAGTCTGGAGTGATGGCGTTGATGTATGTAGTTGACACTGTCACTTAAAACTGCAGAAGGGCTTAATTAGGATGGTAACTGAGAGGATACCATTGACTTAGACAATTTGGAAACCATCATTGTCTTTTGAGAGAATAATTATTGTAAAGTTCATAGAAGAAGCCAAATTGTTGTACATTAAGGAATGAATTGAAGGTGAAAAAGTGAAGATAGCTTATATAGCCTGCTTTGTCAAGAAGTTTAATTGCGAAAGCAAGGAGAGACATGAATTGGTAGTTTGTGGGGAATCAAGTTTGTGGGAAGGTTGGTTTAAGATGTGGGATAAATGAGTGTATAAGTCTCCCAGTAGAAAGAAAAGGAAGGTGTTAAATGGATACGACAAGGTAGAGGGAGGAAGAAAGAATTAAGAGTATGAGGGTGGGATTAGTCATCTGAGCTTTGAGAGTAAGGGGTAATAAGAGGTAAAGATGAGTACAAGGCTGAGGAGAGAAAGGTTGATATATTTAATGTCACAAAATATTCTTTCTCTATGAAATTGGTGGCAAGTCCTCTGAGTATAAGAGATGATCCTGAAGTTCAAGCTTATGTTAGTGATTAAAGGTTAGGAATGGTTATTTTGGGGAATGAAAAAGAAAATAGCCATGGATAAGCACAATACTGCTTAGCAATTTGGAGGGTCCCATCAGCATTTTGAATAATAACATGGTAATGGAGTCAAGGCAGTGCAGTTTTCCCAGCCACTGACAACCTAGGAGCTGCAGTAGAGTAAATAGATGGTTGTTTAAATACAGGTATGAAGATTGGCAGGTTAGATGGAGGAGAAGGAAAGAGTATGTGGGAATTGAAGACTGTTATTAACCGTTATTAAGAGTGTTATTAACCATTAACTAGAAGGATAGAATTTTAAAACCCAATTAAGTCTTGATAATCAGTGCATTCACTGCAGTCTGATAAACTATTTTCTTACATATGGAAAAATATCGTCTTGAGTAAAGTTTTCTTTTAAAATTACTGATAACACTTTACTGTTACATTTTGGGCACTGATTAAATGCTCCATCTAACTGGTGCAGCACAATGAATAAGAGAGTGAGTACTAGAGTTATAACATCCTGAGTTTAAATCCTGTTTGGTCACTTACTGGCTCTGAGACTTTGGATGATGAAATTATCCTCTGTGCTTCAGTTTCATCATGTGTTTAAAAAAAGACAATTAAAAGCATTCTCTCTTACAGAGTCACTGGGATGATTAAATGGGTAGTACACATGAAATTTTTTGCTCAATGCTTAGAACATTGTAAATTCTCCACAAATGTTAGCTATTATATGAGTTGACTATTGCCACAGTGATGTTGTGTAACAAACCTCCACTAAACTTGTTGTTATACCAAGGCAGATTTTAATCTTCTCTCTCATAAGTGGCTCTGCTTTAGGGTGTGGTTCAGTTCCAGGCTTTGAGGCCAGTTCAGGTTTGCTCCTCATGCCTGACTCTTCGATCTATTCTAAAGGGACACTGGGTTCCTTGGTTCTACTCAAATGTTGATGCAGGACTTCAAGAGCAAGCCAAACAATGCAAGTACATTTAAACTCTACAAACGCCCTGCATGCTGATATTCTATTAACCAAAGCAAGTCACATGGCCAAGCATAGAGGTAATGGGGTTGGGAAGTATGCTCTATTCTAAGGAGGAGAGGAAGTAAATATCAGCTGAATAAAACCCTAGCTTTGTTAGCCATGACATTTCAACACTTTTTTTACCTAGCAAGGAAAAATAAGCTGAAATAATATGATTATTTTTAAACCACATTTTCACAAATCTTGTTTAAGAGAAATGTTGGTTTTATAAGTGAGTGAAAGTGACAAAAGAAAATTTTTGGTTGGTACGCTAACGTAATTTGAGAATCTCTGATATCCAGTCTGTTCACGTATTCAATATATGAGGCCTGAGTGTCTCAGTCTCTCTTGTCTTTTCCTATTATTAAATTATTTAGTATTTTCCTTCTATTGCTCTCCTTATAAAGTTTTATTGAGATTTAATTTATTTACAATAAAATTCTCCCACCTTAAGGGTACAGTTAAATGAGTTTGACAAATGTATAGTAATGTAACTAGAACTGCAATAATGATATAGAATATTTTTATCATCCCCTAAAAGATCCCTCCTTCCTCTTTGCAGTCAATTTCTACCCAACATTCCCACGCCTAGGTGGCCACCGATTTGCTTCCTATTGTTATATTTTGTCTTTTCTAGAATTTCATATAAATAGAATTGTACAGACATTTGTGCCTGGCTTCTTTCAGTAATATAGTCATTGCTTTTTATTGCTGAGTAGTATTCCTTTATATAGGTATACCACAATACGTTTATCCATTCACTTGTTGATAGACACTTGGGTTGTTTCCAGATTTTGGCTATAATGAATAAAGCTATGAACATTTGCATGCAAGTCTTTGTGTCTTTATTTCTTTTGTAGTAGCGGTAAACATATAAGAATGGGATTATTGCATCATATGTTATGTGTATGTTTAACTTGTAAAGAAATTGCCAAACTGCTCTCCAAAATGGCTGTACTATTTTACCTTCCTCCCAGTAATATATAAATATTTCAGTTGCTCCACACCCTTGCCATGTGTAGTATCATGTCTTTTTAATTTTAGCCATTCTAGTAAGTGTATAGTGGTATCTCATTGTAGTTTAAATTTGCATCTCTCTGAAAATTAATGTTATTGAGCATCATTTCATTTGCTCAGTTGCCACTGGCATGTCTTCTTTGGTGAGGTATCTGTTCAATTTTTAAATTGTTCCATTTTTAAATTGTTTTTGTTCTTAATATTGGGTTGAAATAGTTCTTTATATATCTTGGAAACAAATCTTTTATCAGATTTATGGTTATTCTCAAAATCTGTGGCTGGCTTTTCCATTTTTCTAACAGTGTCTTTTGAAGGACAAGCTTTAATAAATTTTGATGAAGTCCAATTTAACAATTTTTTTGGTGTATGATTCATACTTTTTGTCTTCTAGTTAAGAAATCTTTGCCTATCCCAAAGACACAGTCATAAAGAATTTTCTCCAAAGTCACAGTCATGAAGAGTTTTCTCCTATGTTTGATTCTACAAATTTTATAGTTTTACATTTTGGGATATGATTTGTTTCAAATTATTTTGTATATGGTATGAGGAAGGGTTGAGTTTAATTTTCTTCCATAACCATTGTCCAGCACCATTTTTTGAAAAAGACTCTAGTTTCCTCTTTAAATTACCTTACCACTCTTGTGGGCTTCCAGCATTGACTTCATGAGGAGCTCAGTGGACCTATTCCCCAGAAAAACTGGTGAAAATCATAAAAAATAACCATTTAATGTCTCTGGAAATGGTCCTAAGGATATACAATAAGTGGAGAAACATTTACTCAAGAAAATCTATATTTTGGAAGGAACAGCAAGATTTTATGGTATGTAAACTGGGACTCCCTCCCTCCCCATCCCAAGTAAGGATGGAGTAAGTTTGAAACTCTACTCCAGACGAGTGCAACCAAAAACACAGGGTTCCCTCCTCCCCCAGCTCCCAGTCAGAAAGCTGTCGTCTGACAGAGGCAGGACATCAGCATTTTTCATCCTTCCCCAGCTACCTCTTGCTGAGACTAAATTCTGAGTGAGTATGGCTGGGAAGTGGGGCTTCTTCTACCCAGACCCACTCATGGGATAGAGTCTGTATCTTGGGGGTGGCTCTGCTGAGAACGCTGGGGCCCTGATTGCCCTTGTCCTGTCCTGTAAAGAAATGGTTGCATTCTGGGTGAAGCAACTGAAGAAGATTGTAGGATACTATCCACCTTCTCCTCTCCCTGCCTCCCAGTGGGTACTTAGGTCCCAAAGTGGAGGTGTCACTCAGAAGTGTGCCATTGTCTCCACTGCAGAGTCTAGTCAGAGATTTTGCCTGGAAGGAGATGCACAGAACCAGAGAAAGAGATAGCTGGAGGAGCCTGTGAGGGCTGAGAAGAAATCTCAAACACTGACCTCAGGAATTACTCCTTCAGTGAAGCCTAAATTTGATTGGATTAGTCTATAAAGCAATTTAGGCACCAGGGCATTGTTGAAAACAGCTGGGTGTGGCCAGAGAAAGAGAATGCTGCCAAAACCACTGTCATAACCAGAGTGACTCTGGGCAAACATATGCAAAGTTGCACCTCCTCGAGGAGCAACATCAGAGGGTTAACACTGCAGAGGGGAAATAGACTTTACTAAAATGAACCAGTCAGTCACTAAACAAACAAGAAAATAAGGATAACAAGCCCCAATGTGGTGGAGGTGAGGGGAGTGCTTAGAGTTTCTACGATATATTATCTAAAATGTCCAGCTCCCAGTGAAAAATTTCAAGACACAAAGAAGCAGGAAAACATGACCCATACACTCTAAATAAAAAACTGACTGTGAGGCAGATTAGATGTTATTTTAACAAAGTAGTCATTGTAAGTATGTTAAAAAGACATGTATGTTATGTATGTTAAAAGAACTAAAGGAAACTATTATTAAAAAGTAAAGGAAGATATGATGACAATTTCATATCAAATTGAGAATATCAATAAAGAGATAGAAATGATAAATAAGCAAATGGAAATTCTGGAGTTGAAAAGTACAAAAACTGAAATGAAAAATTCACTAGAAAAATTCAATAAAGGGGCTATCAGAAGAAAGAACTAGTAGATGTGAAGATAGATTGATAGAGATTATGCAATCTGAAGAACAAAGAAAAAAGGAATGAAGAAAAGTGAATGGACCCTCCGAGAAACATAGGACATAATCAATCACACCAACATACGTGCAATGGGAATACCGGAAGGAGAGAAGAGAAAAGAGCAGAAAAATATCTGAAGACTTAATGGCTAAAACTTCGCAAATGTATTGAAAAGTAATAATCTACACGTCCAGAAAGCTCAACAAACTCCAAGTAGGATAAACATAAAGAAATCCACAGACACATCATAGTAAAATGCTGAGAGCCAAAGGCAAGGAGAAAATCTTGAAAGTAGCAAGAGAAAAATGACGTCGTTTATAAGGGAACCCCAATAAGGTCACCACATGATTTCTCATCAAAAACATTGGAGACCAGAAATCAATGTGACAACCATTTTGAAAGTGTGTCAGAAAAAAAAACAAACCCCCAAACCAAAACAAAACCTCAGTCAAGAATCCTGTATCTAGAAAAGCAATCTTTAGAAAATGAACGTGAAATAAAGACAATCCATGTTAAGCAAAAAGTGAAAGAATTTGTTGCCAGCAGACCCACCTTACAAGAAACACTAAAGGAAATTCTTCAGGCTGAAGAGAAGTGACCCCCTGATAATAAATTAAATCCACAGGAAAAACAAAGAGAACTGGTAAAGGTAATTATATAATTACAAAAGACAGTGTAAGTGCATATTTTTTCTCATTTCTTCTCAAGACTACTTTAAAAAGCAATTCTATAAAACAATATATATATATAATGTATTATTGGGTGTATGAAATAGAAATGTAATGTATTTACTAATAACACCAAAAGAGAGAGGTTGGAGCAAAGCTGTGTTGGTCTAAGGTAATTACTCCAGCTGTTAACTGAAATCCACCAGAAAAAGTGAAGAGAATCAGAGATAAGAAGGTTAATAAATATAACAAAACGTATAAATATATACTTGCTCTTCTTTCTTCTCTCAACTTCCTTAAAAGACATAAAATTATATAAAGTAATAATTATAACAATTTATTGATGGATTTGTGACATTTATGGACTTTACATGTATACAACTATAGTACCACAAAAAAGGAATAGAGGTATTATTTTTATATAGGAGTAACATTTTCATATCTCACTGGAATTGTTAATATAAATTTGAAGCTGATTTTGATAAGTTATGATGTATATAGTAAGCCCTGGCAACCACTAAGGAAATAATTTAAAAAATATAGTGAAAAAATCATTAAAGAAATTAAAATGCCATATTACAAAATATTTGCTTAATGTAAAGGAAAACCATAAAAGTGGAATAAAGGAATAAAAAAGGCATGAATTATATGAGAAGACAAAGAGTAAAATGGCGGCCATAAATACACTTGCAATGAACTTTTGGAAAATGAAATTAAGGAAATAATTTCATTAATGATAGCTTCAAAAGAATAAAATACTTGAGAATAAATTTTGAGAAGGTTTTAATTTACAAATTCAATTACTTCTGTAGATACAGGGCTATACATTTTACCTATTTTCTACTTGAGAGAGTTTTACAAGTTTATATTTTTCAAAGAATTTATACTTTTCATCAAATTTGTTGAATTTATTGATATAAAATTGCTGCTATTTTGTAGATATCCTATTAATATCTATAGATGTATGTTGATATTCTTGATATTGCTAATTGGTATCTTCTTTCTTTTCTTCATCAGTCTGGCTTGACATTTATCAATGTTTTCATCTTTTCAAGGGAACAGTTTTTGGTTTCATTGACTTTTCTCTATGCTTTTTCTGTTTTCTATTTTATTGATTTGTGTTCTTTAAGTATTTTCTCTTTAAATTACTTTAGTTTTCATTTGCTTTTCTTTTTCTAGTTGCTGAGTTTGAAGCTTAGAATATTGATCCTAAGATATATCTTCTTTCTAATATAAGCATATAATGATGTAAATTTCCTTGTAAGCACTGCCTTAGTTGCAACCTACAGATTTTTAGATATTGTGTTTTTATTTTCATTCAGTACATAATCATTTCTAATTTCATTTGTGATTTCTTCTCTAACCTGTGAGTCATTTAAAAGTGTGTTGTTTAGTTTCCATGTGTTTTGTGATTTTTCACATATGTTTATATTGATTTGTTGTGGTCAGAGAGCATACTCTGTAGGGTTCCAAACCTTTTAAATTGGAGATCTGTTTTATTGAATTACTATATGTCTATCTCGGTGAATACTACATGTGCCATTGAACAGAATGTATATTCTGAAATTGTTGGATAGAGTTCTATGTAAATGGTAAAACATACATATAATTGATGTTCTAGTGGGAGGGAGAGCAAAAATAATATTTGAAGAAATAAGGGCCCAGATTTTTCCAAATTTGGTGAAAATTATAAACCTATAGATTCAAGAAAATCAATAAACCCCAAGAAGAAGAAGCATGAAGAAAAAGACTCCAAGGTACATTATGTTCAATTTACTGAAAACTAGTGATATAATGAAAAACTTACATGTGATAAGAGAAAAATACTCGTTACTTACAGAGAAATGAAGATGAGAATGACAGTGGACTTCTCATCACAAACTATGTAAGCCAGAAAACAATGGACAGTCTTTAAAGTGCTAAAAAATAGCTGTTGGTCTAGAATTTTATATTCAGGTAAAATTTTTTCAAGTATAAAGCCAAAATAAAACCTTTTTCATAATAAAAAAAGTAGTAAGAATTTCTTCATATTTCCCCCCTAGAGATATCCACATACTAATCTTCAGTGAATATGTTACCTTACCTAGCAAAAGGAATTTCATGGATGTGATTAAGTTAAGCTTCTTGAGATGGGAAGATTATCCTGGATAATCTAGGTGGGCCCAATGTAATCACAAGGGTTCTTATGAGAAGAAGGCAGGAGGAATAGTGTCAGAAAAGACAATGCAATGGCAGAGGCAGAGGGTGAAAAAGGTATGTGATAATAGAAGCAGAGATTTGAGTGATGCATGCAGTCATGAGCCATGAAATGTGGTCAGCTTTTTGAAGCTGGAAAATGCAAGGGATAGATTCTCCCCTACAGCATCCAGAGGAATGAATATCTTCCAACACCTTGATTTTAGCTCTGTAAGACTAGCAAATGTCATATTTAAAAATTTAATTTGAATTTCTGACTTCCAGAACAGTGAGATAAATTTGCATTGTTTTAAGCCAAGTGTGTGGTAATGTATTATAGCAGAAATAGGAACTAATATAGATTTCGGTATCTGGAAGTGAAGTGCTGCTTTAGCAAACAACTAAAAATGTGGAAGTAGGGGCTGGCCTGGAGGTATAGTGGTTGAGTTCATGCACTCCACTTTGGTGGCCCAGGGTTTGCGGGTTTGGATCCTGGGCAAGGGCCTACACACAGCTCCTCAAGCCATGCTGTGGCAGCATCCCACATACGAAATAGAGGAAGATTGGCACAGATGTTAGCTGAGGGATAATCTTCCTCAAGCAAAAAGAAGATTGGCAACAGATATTAGCTCAGAGCCAACCTGCCTCACCAAAAAAAAAAAAAAAAAAAAAAAAATGTGGACGTGGTTTTGGAATTGGGCAGTGGGTAGAGGCTGGAAGAATTTTGAGGAACACAATAGAAAAGCCTAAATTTCCTTCAACAGACTGTTAGTAGAAATATGGATATTAAAGACTGTCAGTGAGGGCTCAGAAAGAAGTGAAGAAAATGGTAGAAAACACCTGTATTGTCTTAGAGAATACTTAAATCATTATAAACAAAATTGGTAGAAATACAGATGTTAAAGGAACTGCTCATGAGGACTCAGAAGGAAGTGAGGGGCTCTTTGGTATTTGGTGGCAGAAAGCTTAGTGGAAATTTGACCTATGTCCTAATGTGGAAAACAGAACTTGTAAGCCATGAATTTGGATATTTAGTTGAGATTTCCAAGCATTGTGTTGAAGATGTGGCCTGGTCTCTTCTTTCTACTTACATTAAAATGTGAGAGGAAAGAGAGAGCTTGAGAGAAGAACTGTTAAACAAAAAGGAACCAGGACTTGATGATTTGGGAAATTCTCAGTTTGTCCAGCTTTCAAAAAATGCTAAAATTAGAAGATTTAATGTCAGGAAAGTATGCTCTGGAGAAAAAGCCTAATGTGTGGTTAAGCAGTCTTTTACTAGTGCCTTGGAAGGCCTTTAGATAGAAGTCATAGTTTTAATCACACAAAGGGCTGTTTGAAGAGATGAAGCATATGACCAATGTATCCCTTCACACATCTCAGCAGAAACCAGGAATAAAGATGGGATATCTAGCATATATTTGCATAAGAGCTTCTTATTTAATGGAGTGAGTCCTGTGATATACCCTGGAGAGCCACAGGGTTCTTGAGAATGTTGTATCAGCAGAAACACTACTAGTGTTGACCAAAGGGACAGAGAAAGAACAAAATGAAAAAATGCTATTGTACTTCCAAAATTCTACAGGCAAACACATGCTACCATTCGAGAAAAAAGAAGGATGATTCTGAGGTCTGAGCTGAGGGCCCATAGGGCAACGTTATTGGCCCAGAAGGTGGAGCCTCCAGCCACAGTGGATTATTGTTAGGCCTTGAAATCTAATGGACTTTCCCTGGTTAGATTTCAAAATTGCTTGGGACTAGCGACTTCCTTTTTTCCTTCTATTTTCTCCCTTTTTGAATGGAAATATCTATGTCAGTTATCTATGCCTGTGCCACCACTGTACTTTGGGAGCACATAACTTGTTTTCTAGTTTTACAGATCCACAGAGGGAGAGGTATTTTGCTTCAGGATCGGTAATAATCAGAGCTCTACTCGAAGATGATTTAGATGATGAGATTTGGGACTTTTGAGCTGATGAGACTTAGATGAGATTTTGGACTTGAGTTGATGCTGTAAATGGAGTTGGATTATTGAGGCCCTTGCTTTCTTCTCATCACTTTCTCTGACTCTGACTTCTTCACTCTCCTGCCTCCCTTTTATAAGGACCCTTGTGATTACATTGGGCCTACTCAGATAATCTATTCTCCCAATCTCAAGCTCATTAATTTAATCATATCTGAAAAAGTTCTTTGCTATGTAAGGTAAAATATCCACAGGTTCTAGTGATTAGAATGTGGACATTTTCAGAGGGCTGTTATTCAGCCTATCGCAAGCCCCAGACTGGAAACAACCGAAATGTCCATCAACAGATAAACAGATGAACAAATTGTGATATTCTGCCCAGCAATTAAAAGGATACATGTACAACATGGATGAACCTCAAAATAATTTTTTTATTTTCAAAATAAGAAGTCAGGAAAGATAAGAGTACATACTCTATAATTCCATTTGTATAAAATTCTAGAAAATGGAAACTAATCTATAGTGACAGCAAATCAGTGATTGTCTGTGGACTGGGAGGTGGGAGAATTGGGAGAGAAAGGGATAGATTACAGAAGGGCATGAGTAACTTTTGGGGGTGACTGTTATGTTTATTATGTTGATTGTATTGATGGTTTGTATACATATGTATATGTATGTCAAAACTTACCAAATTGAATGCTTTGCACATGTGCAGTTTTTTGTATATCAATTATGCCTCAGTAAAACTGTTAATAATAGAGAAAGAAATACAATCTATAAATTTATAGCTGGCTTTACCCTAGAGAATTTGACATTCTGTTATCTCTAGTTAGATAATATACATAAATATGTATGCCTGTATACATGTTACAGCTAAATTTCACATACTGCACAAGTATCATATTGCAAATACCACTTAATCATCCTATTCTGTTAGTTTTTTAAACAAGGTCTTTTCCTTTAAAAAATCTTTAGTAAATACAAATGCAATTGAATTTCCGTATTACCTGTGTCCTCAACATCATATATTTGATGTTGAGGAAATCAATAAATACTTTTCAAGTAAAAATAAAAATAATAAAATTAGCACAGTACATTCCAATTTATAATGTTATTTCATTATAGTGATGTTAGCTCTTTTCTTATTCGACCCTCTTTGTCTTTATTATAAATACAAATCCAACCAGACTGGGAAAGTAGAGTAAGGAAGTTGGATATAGATTCTGTTGGACTAGTCATTGGTTGTGGGACATGAAGAAGAGGGGATTTGTTGATTCCTGGATTTTTCATTCTGGGTGGTTTGGGCAGTGGTATTTCATTCAAAGAGAAGAAAGTTGGGAAGTTATAAAAATAGTAATTAACGTAAAGCAAACTAAATTATAATTGAAGGAGGTAGGGGTAAGATGATGATTAATTAGCTAAGCTCGTATACGTATGACCTTTTATTGATTGTGATGCACCCCTTAGGGACAGAGATATGAGTGACGTTTATCTCAGGTTGCTTTTGGTTTGTATGGGTCTAAAGGTGCATATGCAAATAAACCAAAATGCGAACAGGAGCTTTGGGAAGCAATTCTTACTTGCATTGTATTTTCAGCTATTAGACTGAAAGGACCAGAGATATATATTCTTCCTTATGACTATGCAGGGTATGAAAGGACCCCTCTTTATGAGGGAGATGACTTTTGCTATTGGGGCATTATAATGAAAGAAAAATTGGCTCTTAGTTCTTCTTTTCATGACATGCCTTACCTCGCCCATTCCTAACGGAACACACATACACACAGATTCATAGACTTGAGATCTCAGTCAAGGCTTGGCCTGGATTTGTCATCTGAGTCTATCTCTTTTATCCAGTAAAGTTTAGATTAGTCAAGCAGAATCAAAACTCACAAAGTTATTTCTTTAATTATCCCTGGAGGGAAGGACCCTAAATCTTTGCTTGCACCAAGGAATTATCTGTATCTTGATGGTTTTATCTTCAATATTCTTCCTGTTAGTGAGCTGCAAATATCCCCTCATTGATAAAGAATGCTGGTCTAAAGTCAAAAGGTAGTCTGGTGAAATGAAAATTATGATGAGGCCTTGTCTTCTTTATGGTGCAATGTCAACATCATGAGCAAAATGGTTTCTCATTGTGGTAGTGACTCAGATTCCTGTTGGATCAAGTTTTTAGCAGTCATAGCTGAGCTGGAATATTAGAGCTCAGTTGAATTCGCTTTAGAAAGTAGATACCATAATAGGGAAAAATGTGTGAGCCCCACTATGGAAAATCCATGCAGTTCATCTCAGTTCAGTCTGAGATGAAGTGAGAAATTGGGCTTGGTTGTAGAGCACGTTTTATGGAGAGAGATGATACCATGAATTTTCTGTGTGTAGGTAACAAAGAATCAGAACAGTGAAACAGAAACCCAGAAGTGGGAAACGCTGTTGACTCAGAGTTGTATGTTGTGATGTTTTCAGTACATGGAGTCCAACACATGGTTAAGTACCCGCTATGAGTTACTGCTATTGTCAGTTCATGGAGTGTTTGATAATATTTCTTAAATTCTCCTTATCCTTTTTTTGGAGGAAGGAGGAGCCCTTCTAAAAGAACTATTGCTGTTTTCTTGACTTTTGACCTCTTCTGTATCTGTTATAGTATGCTGAAAAGCCCATTCTGGGTTTTTAGATTTTGCCTAATGTAAGTTTGAATTTTAGCTATTCCATTTGCTAGCTGGCAAACTTGGAAAAGTTACCTAATTCCTCTGGGTATTATTTTCCTTTTCTTTTAATACCTACATCATCTGTTGTTGTGAGCCTTAATTGCATTAACATTAAAATTTGTAAAACCTATAGCTTTGTGTCTGAGATGTAGTAGCCATTTAATAAAAGTTAGTTCCTTCTCCTCTCCACATCCCACACAATTTTAAACATAGTTACACTCTCAGGTGTCAGAGCAACTGCTTCAAAATCTGCTCAGAGTATTTTGGATTAAAATTGCCTGATGCTTACTGACGTACATCCCGGCACTGACGGTTGTTATTATAGCATGAATCATTCCATGCATATAGCTTGCAAGTATCCTTAGAATCCTTCACGTATTCACTTCTAGTGTGCTTTTATCCAATCTCCTGACCCTCACCACATACACACAGAGACACACATGCAGACGTACTGCAGTACTCATAAGATCTCCAAGATCATATTGACCCATTAAATTTTCTCCTTTAGTATTTTCCATGTTGCACTTAATCAGAAATTTTCCGGAGCAATTATTAAAGAGTTTAGGAGCCAAAATAATATTGATATACAATCTCCAATCAATTTAAATTTATTGTATTTTGGATGACTTTGTATGTGAGCAATGAGAGCTACTTTACCAAAGACAAACAGCTTCATATTAAGATATTTATGAGACAGGACCTGTGGTAGGTTGGATAATGGCTCCTGAAGGTATCTAGGTCCTAATTCCTAGAAACTGTGAACGTTACCTTATATGTCAAAAGGGGTTTGCAGATATGATTTAAATTAAGGACATTAAGATGTGAAGATTATGCGGGATTATCTCATGGTCCCTAAAGGTAATCACAACTGTCCTTAAAAGAAGGAGGCAGAGGGAGAATAGACTACAGAAGGAAGAAAGCAATGTGACAATGAAGAAGACGCTACACTGCTGGCTTTGAAGATGAAGGAAGGAACGGTGAGCTGCAGACAGCAAGGAATTCCTGTAGCCTCTAGAAGCTGTAAGAGGCAAGGAACAGATTCTCCCTTGGAGCCTCCAGAGGAAGCAGCCCTGCCAACTCTTTGACTTTAGCCCAGTGAAACTGACTTTGGATTTCTGGCCTCCAGAACTGTAAAAGAATAAATTTATATTGTTTTAAGCCACCAAGTTTGTGGTAATTTATTACAGCAGCAAAGTAAATTACTACAGGATCTAAATGGTACCTATTGAGAGTAATGGAAGCCTGTATTAGCCCTCACTACAATGTTGAATAAGAACACTATGTGTTTAATTATTTGCTCTTTATGTGTGACATGAGGTCATTAAAGAGACTTCCACACTGATGTGTTCTGTCATTTCCAACCCCTTGTTGCCAACTTTATTATGAGACCACCTAGATAGCAAGGCTGCTGTTGTCGAATTTCAGATTTTTCCTATGAGTCCCACTCAGTTGAATCTGGCTTGCAAGCATTATTTTATTATGGAGACAGCTTGCCCAATTGTGACAGCTGCAAGAAACTGGGTGCTGACAGATTCAGATCCCTATGTTAACCTCCACGTTGCTTACAGAAATTTTGATAAGTGACAGTCTGTCTCAGTGATTGCCCATTCAGCTCATTGTTCTTCAGGTGAATGATTCACAGCTGTATATGGGTTCTCTTTTGAAAGTTTTCCCACACATACACACAATTTCTGAGTCAGTGTGATAAGGATGTCTAAACAACAAATAACTACAGTTTTTCTTTAACAATGTAGTTGTGATAACTAATGGAGGAAAGTCTATGAGAACTGGTAGGTGGAGAGTCAAATCGCTACTGCTGCCTACCTAGCTGTCACACCATTTTTTTCAGCTTCTATAATTCTAGTTCCCTGCTGCCCTTTCTTCCTGTACAATAATGTATGTTCTTTAAGCATCACCATTTGCCACCCACACATCACCTTTCATTCTAGATTAAAAGCAAAGGAAATTTCCTTTCCATTTACCCAGAAACCAGACTTTGTTAAATATTTAGTGTGTTAGAATTGGAATGTATACTCCGAAGGGTCAAAAACTTTTTTTTTTCCTGTTACATTTCATTAAATAGAAGGTTTCTGTTAGAGTGTTTTAACTCTCATGGCTTTTCCCTGTAAATTACTAAAGTGAATATTACTTTACATTCTGGGTGACATTTGATTGACACTGCTAAGCATAGTAATTTGTTTAAATTCTTTGGTATTGGAGAGAGAATTTTATGACTTCCTGATGATTGGATGACGTAGCCCAGAATGAAGTCAACTGACGTGCAGTGCTGATCCTTCAGTGTAGCAGTATCAACTTATGAGGCTGAATGATGCAAACAGGCCAGAGGTCAGTGCTTTATAATCAGGTTTCATACTTCTGTGTCAAGCAGAAGTCAAAAATCTTTGTTTTATAATATTCAAGAGTTGATGAAGTGTTGAAGTTGTGGTGTCTCAGGTTAGGTCCTGTATTAATCTATTGCTGACAATATTACCATAAATTTAGTGGCTTAAAGCAAAAAAATTATCTCACAGTTTTTGTGTCTCAGGAATCCAAGCATGGCTTGGGTCTTTTGCTTTAGGGTCTCTTACAAGGCTGTAATCAACTTGTCAACCAGGACTGGGGTCTCATCTATGGCTTGACTGGGAAAGGATCTACTTCCAAGCTCCCATGTTTGTTGGTAGGATTCAGTTCCATGTGGTTTGTCAGATAAGAGTCTGAGGTCCTTTCTGGCTGCCGTCAGTTCCTTGACTAAGGGGCTCAATTTGGAGGCTTCCTCAGCTTTTTGCCACATGAACCTTTCTATATGATAGTTTACTTCATCAAAGCAAGAAGGGGAGAGAGTCAACAGAGAGAATCTATTAGCAAAATAGAACTACAATTTTATGTAACATAACCATGGAGGTGACATCCCATTGCGTTTGCCATATTCTGTCTGTTAGAAGAAAATCACAGGCCTTGCCTACTCTAAAGGGGATGGGATTACACAAGGGCATGAATTACCGTGAGGCAGGGGTAATTGGAAGTCATTTTAGAATCTGTCTGCCATAGGTCCCTGGTACAGAAGGAAGTTATAAGAGATTACTGAATATTCAATTTTTTAGCTGACGCAAGAGTATTTATGAGTAAGAATTGACACTTTATTTTATTTTTCTTCTATAATTATTATTTTTAATTTATTTTTTATTGAGGTAATATTGCTTCATAATATTATATAAATTTCAGGTGTACATGATTATATTTCAACTTCTGTGTAGACTGTGTTTACCACCAAAAGTCTAGTTACCATCTGTCACCATAGAAATGTGCCCTTTTATCCCTTTAGCCCTCCCTCCACCCCACTTCCCTTCCGGTAACCACCAATCTATTCTCTCTTTCTATGTGTTGTTTCTTGTTGTTTTCTTCCACATATAAGGGAAATCATATGATATTTAGCATTCTCCATATAGCTTATTTTGCTTAGCCTAATACCCTCAAGGTCCATCCATGTTGTTGCAAATGGTGAGATTTCACTTTTTTTCTGACTGAGTAGTATTCCATTATATATGTATATACACACCAGATGTTCTTTATCCATTCATCCATTAATGAGCACTTAGGTTGTTTCTAAGTCTTGGCTATTGTGAATAATGCTGAAATGAACGAACATAGGGGTACATATACCTTTTCGAATTAGTGTTTTCATGTTCTTTGGATAAATACCTAGAAGTGGAATAGCTGGATCATAGAGTAGTTCTATTTTTAATTTTCTGAGGAGTCTCCATACTGTTTTTTATAGTGGCTTCATCAGTTTACATTCCCACCAGCAGTGTATGAGGGTGACCTTTTCTCCACATCCTCTCCAACGCTTGTTATTTTTTGTCTTTTTAATAATAGCTATTCTGACAGGCATTAGGTGATAGCTCATTGTAGTTTTGATTTGCATTTCCCTAATGATTAGTAATGTTGAACATCTTTTCGTGTGCCCATTGGCTATCTGTATGTCTTTGGAAAAACGTCTGTTGAGATCCTCTGCCTGTTTTGTTTTTTGTTTTTTTTGAGTGGTGTAAGTTATGTATATATCTTGGATATTAATCCCTTGTCAGATACATGATTTGCAAATGTCTTCTCGCAGTTGGTAGGTTGTCTTTTCATTTTGTTTATAGTTTCTTTGCCATACAGAAGCTTTTTTGTTTGATGTTGTCCCATTTGTTTATTTATTTATTTTTGTTTCCTTTACCTAAGGAGACATATTCAAAAAGATACTTCTAAGACCAATGTCAAGGAGTATACTGCCTATGTTTTCTTCTAGGAGTTTTACGGTTTTAGGTCTTACATTTCAAGTCTTTAATCCATTTTCAGTAATTTTTTGTGTATGGTATAAGAAAGACAGTGGTCTAATTTGATTCTTTTGCGTGTGGCTGTCCAGTTTTCCCAACACCATTTATTGAAGAGATTTCCTTTCTGCATTATATATTCTTGGTTCCTTTGTCAAAAATTAGCTGTGCATATATGTGTGGGTTGTATTTTTATTTATGGGCTCTCAATTCTGTTCCATTGATCCGTGTGTCTGTTCTTCTGCCAGTACCATGCTGTTTTAATTACTACAGCTGTGTAGTATACTTTGCAATCAGGGAGTGTGATGCCTCCAGCTTTGTTCTTTTTATCTCAGGATTGCTTTGGTTATTCAGGGTCTTTTGTTGTTCCATAAGAATTTTAGGATTCTTTATTCTATTTCTGTGAAAAATGTCACGGAGACTTTGATAAGGATTGCAATGAATCTGTAAATTGCTTTAAGTCATATGGACATTTTAACTATATTAATTCTTCCAATCCATGAGCATTTCTTTGTGTCTTCTTCAATTTCTTTCAACAGCGTTTTACAGTTTTCAGTGTACAGGTCTTTCACCTCCTTAGTTAAATTTATTCCTAGGTATTTTATTTGTTTTTCATTTTGTTTCATTTCGTTGTTTATTCATTTTGTTGTTATCATAAATGGTATTGTATTCCTGATTTCACTTTCTGCTATTTCGTTGTTAGTGTATATAAGTGCAACTGATTTTTGTATGTTGATTTTGAACCCTGCAACTGTACTGTATTCTTTTATTATTTCTAATCATTTTTTGGTGGGTTCTTTAGGGTTTTCTATATATAGAATCATGTCATCTTCAAATAGTGACAGTTTTACTCTTTCTTTTCCAATTTGCATCCTTTTTATTTCTTTTTCTTGCTTAATTGCTCTGGCTAGGTGAGAGTGGGAATCCTTGTCTTGTTCCTGTTCTTAGAGGGATAACATTCAGTTTTTCACCATTGAGTATGATATTAACACTGGGCTTGTCATATATGGACTTTATAGTGTTGAGTTATTTTCCTTCTATACCCATTTTATTCATAGTTTTTATCATAAATAAATGATGAATCTTGTCAAATGCTTTCTCTGCTTCTATTCAGATGACATATAATTTTTATTCTTTATTTTGTTAGTGTGGTGTATCATGTTGATTGATTCGTGGATGTTGATCCATCCCTGCATCCCTGTAATAAATCCTACTGGATCATGAAGTATGATCTTTTTAATGTATTTTTGTGTTCAGTTTGTTAATATTTTGTTGAGGAATTTTGCATCTATGTTCATCAGCACATTGGCCTATAATTTTCTTTTTTTGTGTTGTCCTTGTCTGGTTTTGGTATCAGGGTAATGTTGGCCTTGTAAAATGAATTAGGAAGTATCCCCTCCTCTTCAATTTTTTCGAGGAGTTTGAGAATGATAGGTTTTAAATTTTCTTTGAATGTTTGGTAGAATTCACCAGAGAAGCTGTGTGGTCCTGGACTCTTGTTTTTTGGGAGATTTTTGATTAGTGTTTCAATCGCCTTACTAGTGATTGGTCTATTCAGATTCTTTATTTCTTCTTGATTCAGTATTTCAAGGTTTTATAATTCTAAGAATTTATCCGTTTCTTCTAGGTTATCTAATTTGTTGGTGTATAGCTTTTCATAGTAGTCTCTTATAATCCTTTGTATTTTTGTGGTATCTGTTTTAATTTCTCCTCTTTTGTTTCTGATTTTATTTGAGCCTTCTCTCTTTTTTTCTTAGTGAATCTAGCTAGAACTTTGTCAATTTTGTTTATCTTTTCAAAGAACCATCTCTTAGATACTTTGATCTTTTCAATTGCCTTTTTAGTCTCTAATTCAATTATTTCTGCTCTGATTTTTATTATTTCTTTCCTTCTACTGATTTTGGGCTCTGTTAGTCTTTGTTATAATTCCTTTAGGTGTAATTTTAGATTGTTTATTTGAGATTTTTCTTATTTCTACAGGTAGGCCTGTATTGCTGTAAACTTCCCTCTTTGTACCACTTTTGCTGTGTCTCATAGATTTTGGTGTGTTGTATTTTCATTTTCATTTGTCTTCAGGTACTTTTTTAATTTCTCTTTTCCTTTATTCATTGACCCAATAGTTGTTTAGCAGCATTTTGTTTAGTCTTCACATATTTGTGACTTTTCCAATTTTCTTCTTGTAGTTGATTTCTAGTTTCATAGCACTGTGGTTGGAAAAGATGCTTGATATTATTTCATCTTCTTAAATTTATTGAGACTGGCTTTGTGGCCTAATATGTGGTCTGTCCTGGAGAATGTTCCATGTGCATTTGAAAAGAATGTGTATTTTGCAATTTTTGAATGGAATCTTTTGTATGTATCTATGAAGTCTATGTGGTCTAATGTGTCATTTAATGCCACTCTTTCCTTATTGATCTTTTGTCTGAATGATCTATTCATTGATGTAAGTGGGGTGTTAAAGCCCCCTACAATTATTGTGTTATTCTCAAGTTTTCCTTTTATATCTGTTAATATTTGCTTTATGTATTTAGGTGCTCTTATATTGGATACATAGATATTTACAAGTGTTATATCCTCTTGTTGGATTGTTTCCTTTATCATTATATAATGTCCTTCTTTCTCTCTTGTTACAGTGTTTTTTTTAAAGATTTTATTTTTCCTTTTTCTTCCCAAAGCCCCCCAGTACGTAGTTGTATATATTTTTAGTTATGTGTCCTTCTTATTGTGGCATGTGGGGCACCACCTCAGCATGGCCTGATGAGCAGTGCCGTGTCCACACCCAAAATCTGAACCGCCGAAACCCTGGGTCTCTGAAGTGAAGTGTCTGAACTTAACCACTTGGCCACAGGGCCAGCCCCAACAGTTTTTGTTTTAAAGTCTATTTTGTCTGATATAAGTATTGCTGCCCCAACTTTCTTTTCCTTTGCTTTTGCATGGAATATCTTTTTCCATCTCTTTGCTTTCAGTCTGAACTGTGTCTCTTGTATGCAGCATATAGATGGGTCTTGTGTTTTTATCCATTCAGCCACCCTACGTCTTTTGATTGGAGTATTTAGTCCATTTACATTTAAAGTAACTATTGATAAGTGTGTACGTATTGCCATTTTGTTACCTTTTTTCTGGATGTTTTTGTAGTTCTTCTCTGTTCCTTTCTTCCTCTCTTGCGATTTGATGACTTTCTTTAGTGTTATGTTTGGATTCCTTTCTCTTTGTTTTTTGTATACTTATTATAGGTTTTTTGTTTGCGGTTACCATGAGATTCATATACAATAACCTATGTAAATAGCAATCTATATTAAGTTGATGGTCTTAATATAGTTTTACCTCATACTAAAAGCCCTACTCTTTTACTCTTCCCCCTTGCAATGTTTTATGTTTCTGACATCATATTTTACCTCTTTTAATTTTGTGTAATGCATAACCTCTTATCGTAGATGTAGATAATTTTTGTCTTTTGGCCTTCATACTAGCTTTATGGGTGGTTAATCCATTACTTTACTATATATTTGCCTTTACTAATGATATATATATTTTTTGTGATTTTCTTATTCCTATTTGTGGTCTTTTCTTTTCCACTTAAAGAAGTCCCTCTAACATTTCTTGTAAGTCTGGTTTAGTGGTGATGAACTTCTTTTAGTTTTTGCTTCTCTGGAAAACTCTTTATCTCTCTTCCCATTCTGAATGATAACCCTGCCAGGTAGAGGATTCTTGGTTGCAGGTTTTTTGCTTTTAGCATTTTGCATATATCATGCCCTTCTAGCCTGTAAGGTTTCTGCTGAAAAGTCAGTTGACAGCTTTATGGGGTTTCCTTTGTAAATAACTTCTTGCTTTTCTCTTGCAGTTTTTAGAATTCTCTCTTTATCTTTAATTCTTGAAATTTTAACTATAATGTGTCTTGAGATAGGCCTCTTTGGGTTCATCTTCTTTGGTACTTTTTGTGCTTCCTATATCTGGATGTCTCTTTTCTTCCCCAGGTTAGGGAAGTTTTTAGCTATTATTTCTTCAAATAATAGCTTTGTCTCTCTCTTTGTTTCTATCTTCTCCTTCTGGGACACATATAATGTTAGTATGCTTAATGTTGTCCCAGAGGTCCCTTAGACTATCCTCATTCCTTTTCATCTTTTTTCTGTTCAGCTTGGGTGATTACCTCTCCTTTGTCATCTGGGTCACTGATCTGTTCTTCTGTGTCATCTACTCTGTTGTTGATTCCCTCTAGTGAATTTTTCATTTCCAGTATTGTATTCTTCAACTTTAATTGGTTCTTTTTTATATTTCCTAATTCTTTGTTGAAGTTCCCACTGTGTTCATCTATTCTTCTCCCCAGTTCTGTAGCATCCTTATGACCATTGGTTTGTATTCTTTATCAGCTAGACTGTTTATCTCTATTTCATTTCAGTTCTTTTCCTGAGGATTACTCCTGTTCTTTTATTTGGAACATATTCCTTTATCTCCTCACTTTGCCTATTTCTCTATGCTTATTTCTATGTATTAGATAGATCAGCTCTGTCTCCCAATCTTGGAAATGTGCGCTTATGTAGGAGATGTCTTATGTGGCCCAGCAGCATGCTCCCCTCTTATCACCTGTTCCAAATGCTCTAGGGGTATCCCCTGTGTGGGCTGTGTGTGTCCTTCTTTTGTGGCAGGGCTGTTATTGCTGCAGGTGCACAGGTATACTGGGCTGGCCCTGGGCCAGCTAGTTGCAAGGCCTGGCCACATGCGGCTGCTGTGGGTGTGTTACTGGGTGGGACAAGTCCCAGGCATGGCTGGCTGTGAGGTTTGGTAGCACACAACTACTGCTGGTTTGCTGGTGAGCAAGTCAAGCCCCCAGTATGGCTGCTTGTTAGGCCCAGGAGCACACAACTGCTAGAGGCCCCTGTTGGGGCTGTCTACATGGTCTGGGAGTGCTCCTCACCCTCTGGTGCACTAGTGGGTGGGCTGGCTTCTGGTGAGGCTGGCTGTGTCACACATGGCTATTGCTAGCTTGCTTTTGGGTGGGGCAGGCCTCTGGCATCGACTGGCTATGTGGACCAGTGGTACACAGCTGCCTTGAGTTCTCTGGTGTGTGGGGCAGGACTGTGGCACCAGTTGGCTGTGTGGTCTGTGGGCATGCAACTGCCTCAGCTATGCTGATGGGTCAGGCAGGACCCTGATGCAGCAGTGCATAAGCATTTCAGGCCATTGGTGGGCTTAGCAGTTCTCCTATGTGGCTGTTTGCGAGGCCCAGCAGTGCAAGTCTGCTGTGGGTTTGCAGTGGGTAGGGTCAGTCACTTTGGCAGGCTGCCTGCACTGCCTGGCTGTGCTCGATTTCCTCTTACCTCAGGTACTCAAGAGGGTGGGGCAGCCCCCTGTGCTAACAGGCTAAAGGAGGGATTCCAATGATGCCTGCCAGGGGATGTGTCAGCATGACTGAAGTAGGTGACAGTAATAGCTGCTGCCAGTGTCTCAGTCCCTGGGGGATGGCTCCAGCTGCCTCTGCTTCTCTGGAATGCTCTCCAAGCTTAGTAAGTGGGTCTCTTTTACCAATGGACTATGTACTTTTCTATCTGGTGTTTTTGTGCTGGTTTCCTGGTCAAGAGAGTCTGTGCATGGGCTCTTTAAGAGCAGGTTTTTCTTTCCCTGAAGTTCTGTAGCTTTCTTGGGCATATTCCCTGTTGTTTTTCAAAGCCAGGTGTTTTGGGATCTCATCTCTCTTATGCTGGATCTAAGGGCTGGGTGCCTAATGTGGATCATGAATCACCTGCCCCTCCAGGAAAAGCTCTGTACCTTCCAGATTGCTCCTGACTATGAAGTGCAGTGGCTAGAGTGCGGTTTTTTCTCAGCAGGATTTTGTCTGCCTTTTCCACTCCTCTCTGTGTTGTCCCTTGTTGTGGAAGTTCTTTTTATTCAGTTTCCAATTCTCTCTCAGAGGAAATTGTTCCACAGGTTGTTGTAGATTTGTTGTGTTCGTGAGAGGAGGCAAGCTCAGGATCCTCCTATACCGCCCCCCCATCTCCCAAACTTTCCGGAATTGACACTTTAAATTTAGGCAAATTATGTAACAGCATATGAAAAAGAGTAATAATGTTAACCATTCCTGAAATGTGGTAGGGACTAAGTAAATATTTGAGGAATAAAACTTACACTATATTTGCAAATCTTTTTAAACATAAAGAGCTTTCCCTGACATTATTCCACTTCTTCCTTACAACAGCTCTGTGAGGGAGGTAAGGCAGGCATTCCCATGTTTGAGAAGTAGAAAATCATGGTAACAAGTTAGTAACTGCTAAAGCCGGGGTTCAAGTTTAGTGCACTTTCTACCTTATTCTTATCTTGGGTTCTTTGCAGATAGGAGGAGGCTGCCATAACTTCCGGTGAACCCAAGCCAGGCTTAATTTCTTAAACCCCTTCTGCTGTAGCAGTTATGGAATACTTTTGTCTTTTAGATTTAGTCAGAATGATGAATTTTAAAGGATATGATTTAAAGTGTCAAATATTTCTATAAGATTTATTGTTATTAAAAACAGTAGTCTCCTGCCCACCTTCCTCTCATCCCCATCACTTTCATTTCTTTTACCTAATTATCTGGGTATTTATCTTTTGTATTCTAACCTGTTTATTTTCCTACTTCTTAATTTTTCAATTCTAGGTATTATCCATTGACTTCTCACTATAGAATATGAGGGTTCATTGCCGCCCACCCCCAATACATACCTATGTGCACACACATGGCCCCATTCCTATCCCTCCAATATATTAATTGCATAATTTGGGTTACGTCAATCTTCTTCATTTACTTTATTATATTTGTTGATAAACTGTATAATCTTTACAATACATGTACCAGACTCTGATTTCTTTTCTTTCCTTTACAATGTTTTTGTGTTTCCCAGAGTTAATAATTGTTGTTTTTTTCATTGTGATTAGTTTTCTATGTGTATATAGTCAATACAATTTGAAGCTCATATCTTCTCAAGATATTCAGATCCATCAGGTATTCTATACATTTTATATCTCTGAAGAGTGTCACTCAAGCCTTTCTATTTGCTCAAATCTGGAGTGGTCACCTTCTACGCCTTCTGCCCATGTCTCAGCCTTGGAGCTCTCTTCACCATTGTCTGAGGATTCCTGTCACCTCTCTACTGTGTTGGATTCCTGCTTTCTATATCACATGCCTTTTCTTGTTTTGATGGAGGACGTCTCCCAGTAATTTCCTGAAAATGTCTGTATTCTGTCCTCACCCCTGATTGGTATTTAGACTGATAGAGTTGGAAATACGTTTCCTTGAGAAATTTAAATCAATTACCTTATTGTCTTCTAGATACCATTGTCACTGTAAGCTTTGCTTTAGCTTGATTCAACTGAGCTATTTTGTTGGAGAAGCTTTGATGTCAGTATCTTTAGATCTTTTTTCTTGAGCTAGACATATATCCTAAAAAATTGCTCTTACAAGCTCCTAATGGGACGTTCTGAGGGCCAATTAGGGAAAGAGGCTCAGGGATGTCAGCACTCATATGCCTGTGTTTTCTCAATCCGTGTTTTCAGTATGTTACCCTACCCTAAACTGTAACTAGTTTAGACAATTATTTTACTCTCCCTATAGAAAAACCTTTCAGTCTTTTGCAAGATTGAGGGAGAAAGAGTCATCAGGCTAAAAATAGTGGCAAAGGCATATGGGAATTTAATTGCTGTTTAAACACACTTTCAAATAGTTTTTCAGTTTTTTGCCTTTTTCTTCACCTCTGCTTCTAGACATATCTGAAATGAAATTCATAAGCCTTTTGTGGTATTAGGTTGATTTTTAGTTTTTCCTATGGCCTGCTTTGAATTATTTTCTCGAGTCAGCTTAGTCATTTGTCATGTATCTATTTTACTGGTTCCAGAATTTTGTTATTGTAGTTTCTTCTTTTGTTCTGCTTATTTTTACATGTTTGTGCCTTTACAAATACATTTCTGTCATATTTTTTTTTTGAGGAAGATTAACACTGTGCTAACATCTGCCGCCAATCCTCTTTTTGTTGAGGAAAACTGGCCGTGAGCTAACATCTGTGCCCATCTTCCTCTGGGACGCCTGCCACAGCATGGCTCGACAAGCCGTGCATAGATCCGCACCTGGGATCTGATCCGGTGAACTCCGGGCTGCCGAAGCGGAACATGAGAACTTAACTGCTGCACCACTGGGCTGGGCCATACATTTGTCATTTTAATGGCATTTTGGGAGGAAGGGAAAGTATGTGTGTGTTTGTGTATATGTGTGTGTGTGTTCAGTTTGCTATTTTTTCCTTTCAAGTTTTGGAAACTTTCTCTAATTTGAAGGAATATCGGCCATGTATTACCCTAGAAATTTAACTGGAGAACTACCAGACAGCATCTTAGCTCCCAGTTTCTTGGCCTGGCTTAGGAATGCCAGTACTAAGCTGGAGAACCTAATTTCCTGATGAGAGGAGGCAGTGAAATCTAGTCTAGCTTTATTTAGAAATTGGCACAATTTACATTAGAAAGTATACATATATATGTAACATATGTGTAGAAAGTACATATATTTTTATATATTTACATATACTTATATATTGTATATTAGTACCTATTGTGTGCACAGTAACAGGGACGTGAGTCTTGAAATGTTGAAGTGTCTTGGGTAAGTTAGTTCTCCCTCAGGATACTCATTCCATTCTCTTTTTTAATCTAAGCCAAGTACTATACTTACTCCACATGAGCATCCCAATCATCCCTCCTCAGTGCATTCTCAGAAACTATGCAGGGGAAAATGCCTCCATCTGCCTATGGAGAGAGGAAGCCAAATGATCCCTCCCACGTTAGCCCACAGAGGACTTTCCTTACTGTTCCATGCATCCCGGCCTCCAACCCACCTGTCAGAGAATCGGGCTGATTCTGTTCATACTTTCTGTTCTTATTTACATATCTATTTTGATACTATTTAACTTCTATTTAGGAGCAAGTTATAATCTTTTGGCCTACAGCAAAGTCAAGTTTGAAATGAACTTCTTTAAAGGCCAAAATTGTGTTACTGATTTTAGCAATCATATTATTCTTCTTGATTCACTGTCCTTTGTAATTTAATTGTTAATGTAAATATGCCAAATGTAATGGCTATTATTCAGACTGATCACAGAAATAATAGCACATAATACTTTATGTCCAAAACCAAATGTAAAATATTCCTAACTTAGATTTCTTATTCAATTTATCAAACTTTTATGGTGCACTTACACTATGCCAGGCTTTGTGTTAGTTACTGTAAATACAAACATGTGGCTTCATGGACCTTATAACATAGCAAGGAGACACATTTGCAAAGATATTATTATAAGACAGGATTATGGGATAAACATAAAAATATATCCTGGGAATATATGACAAAACAGGGAATCTCCCAGGGGAGGAGCGCAGGGTTCAGAGTGACTTCGCAAAAGTGGTAACTGAGCTGAGTTTGAATGAACAGGATTATGACATGTGAACAAGGAGGGAGGGGTTGGAACAGCACATGTAAAGACATGAGGCATGAAACAGGGTAATATGTTTTGGGAATAGTGAAGTGTAAAAGAAGATACCAGTAACACAGAGTGGATACCAGTTAAAATACAGAAACATTTTAAGAAGAGCAATAGAAGCCAGTTAGTTAATTTAGTTTCTTTTTAAAAGATTCTAAGATTAGACATGATTTTACGTTTACTGTTATAAATAATCAACTAATCTTATAGGTCAAAGTGTCTGTTAGCTTTTGTTGTATGATATACTATGCTAAACTTCATGGCTTAAAACAACAACCATTTTTAAGCTTACCGTCTGCAGTTTGTCCATCTAGGCTGGAAGCACCTTGGTAGTTCTTCTGGTGTGGGCTAGCTTGGCTGATCTTGGCTAGCCTCACTTCTGTGACTGGTCAGATAGTGCATCAGCTGAGGCTGCCAAATTAATGATGACCTCAGCTGAGTAGGGATGCCTAGGGTCATTGTCATATGGTCTTGTGCCCTCCAGCAGGCTAGCCAGGGATGGCTCGTATAGCAGTCTCAGGTCTTGAGAGAGTGAGGATGTGTCAAAGCTTTCAAGAGGCCTGGGTTTAGAACTAACACAACATTGCTTTCACCACAGCTTTTGTCCAAAACAGGTCCCAAGGTGAATCCACACTCAAGCAGTAGAGAAATAGACTCCACCTCTTGATGAGAGTAGCTCTAAAGAACTGTGGCTACTTTTGTAATCTACCACAGCCCATCAGTAAATTTATTAAACTAATGGACATCTATGGGCTTGTCTGTATAGTCATATGAACTTCTCATTACCCTACCACCCACTCCCTTGTAAACAGAAGCATCGACCTCTGCAGCTGACTTAAGATGACTAACCATCCTAGTTTGCCCTGGACTGTTGTTTGTATTTTAGCACTGAAAGTCCCTTGTCCCAGGAAACCCGTTAGTTCCAGGTAATCCAGGACAGTTGGTCACCTTATATCTTATCAACAATGGTATATTTCAGATTGGCCCAATTCAGGTCAGCCAATCAAAATTACTTTCAGAAATTTTAAAACTGGAATCAAGAGAGAGTTGGTGTTTCTTTCTGATGGCTGAAGAAACTTTGAGACAAAAAATTTAGAAGTTTGTTGGTTATATTTCTTACCTGGTGGAAAAAGCAAATGATCAATAACAGGATGAATCTGAAACTGCAAAAAAAGGTAGCAGCATATCTGTTGTTGATTTATTTTTATTGAGGCTCATCTACCTCCTATTGTTTAATCCTTCCCTGGATTCTGGGAGGTAACACGGTCCAGTTTATGATTAAGCTAGTTTGAGTTAGATTTCTGTCGCTTGCAACCCGGAAATGTCTCTATTGGTATCTAGAAGTAGGGTTATAACTGACAGATTCTAAAATATGGAATAGGCAAAGTGAGTCAGCAGCTCAGTTAGGATTCCTATGTGCCAGGTTGAGAAACTAACAGTTCTTGAAATGTGGTAACAATGTTAAACTATAACATGTTATTTCTTGAGACTCAGACCACGTGCTCACCAAAGCTCAGCTTTGTAGGAACTACATAGAATAGTAAAGTTTGTAGGCTTCTTCCATTCCTCATAAAATATTGTAAGTAATAGATAAGTACCAGTTCAGCAGATTGGGAGTGGAAGACTGCTCTGTAGTCATTAAGCAAAGTGCTTTCTGCTTCAAGCCAGTCATCTGAGACTGCCAAGGGCAGGTTATACTGAACCACAGAATATAAATTCTCTAGCGTACTTTGAAGTTACTTTCTGATTAGGAACTGTGGATCCTGGCAATTAGAATGGCAATGTCTTGGAAATATCAGAAGTATCAGGGCTTTGGGGTCCTCTAAGTTCATTCCAAGTACTTTGTTGTGCGTGCCCTGCCTGATCGAGGGGTGCTTTCTTTTGTGAAACATCTTCTTGGAGGAGAAACCACACAGTTAAAGAATTACAGCATTAAAAAATTAAGCAATGTTAAAATATTTTAATATTCTAAATATTATCTTCTGTACAAATTTTGGTAAACTCACAATAAATTTAAAAATTAAACATGAATTATTTAGTCAGAAGGTTTAACACTCTAAGCAAAAAATAATTCTATTATATTAATTTATTATTTACTAAAGACTGAGGGAGAAAACCCTTTTAATTTCATTTTAAGGCAGCTGGATTTATAATCCATATTTAAAAGGCACTTTCAGGGTTAGAATAATCATATGCAGGAAAATGCAAACAGCTTATTTTAAAAATGCTTGAGGAGAAGATTTCACTGAATTAAATTTTCAGGTTACATTTATCAGTGCCAGCACCTGTTTGTTGAAATTAAAATGGAATAACTTTGTCAAAATTCTTCCATTTTACTGTACTGTGTTTCAGTTACTCACATTGATGAATATACATTCTCTCCACCAAAGTATAAAATCTTAAGCAAGTCTTACCAATTATTTAAATTTTGCATCTTTTAGCAAGTAAAAGGATTTGACTAGAAGTTATAGGAAATTTAAAACTGCGGTTTAGGAAGGCCCTGTCCTTCCACATTTATCAAGGGTATTATTTCTGTTCTGTCAGTCAACATTTATTGTACAACCACTGTGCATAGTGCTGCAATGTTATCATCATCAAGCATTACTGAAAGCCTTCTTGATTGCTGGGCTAAGGAGTAAGAGGATAGAAAGACATATTTTTTACTCTCTAGGATTTTATAGTTTAAGAAAGGCAATACTAAAGAGACAGAGAAGCACAATACTGAGTGAATGCATGAATTAAATAAGTAATTAAAATATTTATCAACAAATCAGTTGCTTGAGAGGTAGATTCATGGGTGCTGCAGTTTTAGAAAGAAAAAAAGACTGGGAAAGATGGTTACCTCTCTGTTAATCAGAGAAGAATTTATGGAAGGAGTAGAATTTGGAGACCGTGTATATGCGTTCTGTGTGTGTGCATGTGCAAGCATGTGTGTGTCCATGCTGAAGAGAGGAGTACTGATGTATTTCCAAGTACAGGATGAAACTTGGGAGAATCAGCAGCACATTGCCTGTGTTGTTGAATGAATTTAAATGAATGAACAAATGAGTGAATGAATAAACTTTGAGAGATAAGTAAGTCTGTTTGAGACAGTAAAAAGAACAAAAGGAATAAGGAAAAAAATCAAGCTATATAAGGTAGTCTAGCATAGTCTGATAAAATAACCTATGAGCAAAACATGTATATCTGGGGAACTATTGAATAGCCGGAAACCATCCTAGGCCCTTAAAGTGATAAATAGATGATCATTTATTATATTCCAGAGGTAGGCATATTTAGCTGAGACATTAAGAATTAGTAATTATCAAACAGATAAAAAAGAGGGAAAAGAATTTTCCAAGAAGGGAACAGCATGTCTCACTTACAGGTGAGAGAATGCTAGGTTTATGAAACTGAGGCTTAAATACATGATAAGGGAACTTATGCAAGGATACGGGCTAAGGATGAAATATGAACTGGAGAGATAAATAGTGGCAATGGAAGGCCTTGTGAAGCCAGGGCAAAAAATTGAGACTTAGTTTGAAGGCATTGGGAAGGCACTGTCAGTTATAAAACATGACCACGTAGGAATTTTAGAAGTGCTCTGGCTGTACTGTAGAGACAGTACTGGAGTAGAGGAGACTAAAGGCCAAAGGCAAGGAGAGTAACTAGGACATCGTAATTATCCAGATGCAAGATGCTGATGGCATGGACTAAGAAATCACAGTGCTGGGGGAAAGAAGTGAGCACATTCAAGCGATATTTTAGAGGTTGGACATACTTTTGGCAAGAATTTTACATAGGTTAATGTGTCCTCAGAGCATCACCACAGAGGGACAGTCTCATCATGGTGATGTTGAGGCTAATCACTTGCTTAACTCAGTATCTACCACATTACTTTGTTGTAAAGTATGTATATCCCCTTAGTTGTTAATAAGTAATCTAACGGGACATTCTTTGAGAAACCACGTGAATATCCTAGACCTCAAATACCCTACCCCGCAATGGTTTTAGTTAACTGATCAGTTATAACATGGGAAAATTTATAAATGGCAATATAAACTTGCCATTTTGTATTTCTATTATTTCTATTTAATTAGTGTTATTTATATTTCTATTTATTCTTCTTTGGCTATCTCATCTTCACCGTTCTTTATTTATTTGGACTTGTGGATTCTTTTCTAAATCATGTATTATAAGCAATTCGTGTCATCATCCATTTTGAAACATAAATTTTCCTTAATTTTGGCTGATGAGAGCCTACTCAAGCTGGCTTTTCTGTCCTTTGACCTGCCTCCATCAGTTTTGAGCACCTCTTTTCTGGAATAACAAAACGTTTCAGAGTCTTCTTGAACTTTTGCTGTCTCAGCCCTGAAATCATCAATTTTTCTAAGGAGATCATTACCCATTTTGTAGAAAGCAATATTTAGAAACTTAAACCTAGGCCCTAAGTTTACTTATTGCTTGTTCCAGGGTTTTATTACTTCTAGGCCCTTTCAGTGATAGAGTAGGAAGCATATATATATTATTTTAAGTTCATGAGTTCATACTGATACCTCTAATTCTGATCTAACACTAAAAGTTTCTTTCTCTTCACCCCTCAATCTATATTTGTATTTCTTTTCCCTCATAGCAAGAATCCTGCTTCCCAACAACATCAATATAACTGTCCATTTACTCAATTCTAACATGTGCATATGCGCTTGTGCATACACACCCACACCCACACACCCACCCACACACGCACATACACAGACTTAGAATGACTACACCAATACTGCCAATACCACAAAATCTCTCAAGCAGAGTGATTTAAGATTTCTTTGTAGTTATTTTTGTCCTTAGAATATTTCCACTGAGGATGAAAACAGTATTGCATCCAAAAAGTATTTGGCTTAATTTTTTATTCTCTTTCCCTATAGTTATGTCATCTATTTAATATACAGTTAGGTTCATATATTTTTGTTTATAATAAATTTTAAGGATTTTCAACCCATTCGTGTTGATTCAGTTTTGTTTTCTGACTATATAAAATATTCATATGGTTCAAAAATAGAGTATACCCATATAAATGTGTATTCTCAGAGAAATCGTACATCTTTCCTTTATCTTCTGTCTTTCTAGCCACTCCCTGGAGGTAAACTGTTTAATTTTTTTAGCTTATCCTTCCTATATTTCTTCCCCTGCTTTTTTCTTAATCAAAATATACTATATATAGTTTCTGCATGTAGATTTTTAAAATTTAATATACTTTATTTTTAGAGCAATTTTAGGTTTACAGAAATATTTTGCAGAAAGTACAGAGAATTCCCATATATCCTCTCCCTTCCCCGTCTTCCCTATTAATAACATCTTGCATTAGTGTGGTATATTTGTTAAAATTGTTGAAATGATACTGATATATTATTATTAACTAAAGTCCATAGTTTATAATGTGGTTCACTCTTTGTGTTGTACTGTTCTATGGGTTTTGACACATGAATAATGTGATGTTTCCACCACTACAGTATCATACGGAATAGTTTCACTGCCCTAAAAATCCCCTCTGCTCCATTTATTCCTTCCTCTCTCCCCTCCCCACCCCCAACCCCTGGCAACCAATGGTATTTTTACTGTTTTTATAGTTTTACCTTTTCCAGAATGCCATATAGTTGGAATTATACAGTACGTAGCCTTTTCAGATTGGCTTCTTTCACTTAGCAATATGCATTTAAGGTTCCTTCATGTCTTTTCATGGCTTACTAGCTCATTTCTTTTAAGCACTTAATAATATTCCATCATGTGGCTGTACCACAGTTTGTTTATCCATTCACTTATTGAAGGACATCTTGGTTGCTTTCAAGTTTTGGCAATTATGAATAAAGTTGGTATAAACATTCCTGTGCAGGTTTTTATGTGGATATGCTTTCAGTTCGTTTGGGTAAATGCCAGTGAGTACAACTGCTGGATTGTATGGTAAGATTATGCTTAGCTTTGTAAGAAACTTCCAAACTGTCTTCCAAAGTGGCTGTACCATTTTGCATTACCATAAGCAATGAATGGGAGATCCTGTTGCTCCCACATCCTTGCCAGCATTTGATATTGCCAGTGTTCCAGATTTTGGCCATTCTAATAGATGTGTAGTAATATGTCATTGATGTTTTAATGTGCAGCGCTAACGACTGGTGAAGTATCTGCTCAGATCTTTTGTCCACTTGAAAAATTTAGTTTTTTGTTTTCTTATTGTTGTGTTTTAAGTGTTTGTATATTTTGGATGCCAGTCCTTTATCAGATATATGGTTTGCAAAGATTTTCTCCCAGTCTGTGGCTTGTCTTTTCATTCTTTTAGGAGTATCTTTCGCAGAGCAGAAATTTTTAATTTTAATGAAATCCAGCTTATCAATTTTTTCTTTAATGGGTCATGCTTTTGGTGTTGTAGCTAAAATGTCACCACTGAACTCAGGGTCACCTAGATTTTATCCTGTTGTCTTCTAAAAGTTTCATAGTTTTACATTTTACGTTTAGGTTTGTAATCCATTTGAGTTAATTTGTGAAAGGTGTAAGGCCTGTGTCTAAATTTACTTTTTTGCATGTGGATATCCAGTTGTTCCAGCACCATTTGTTGAAAGACTATCCTTCCTCCATTGAATTGCCTTTGCTCCTTTGTCAAAGATCTGTTGACTATATTTGTTGTGTGTCTATTTCTGAGCTCTCTATTCTGTTCCATTGATTTATTTGTGTATTCTTTCACCAATACCCTTCTGTCTTGATTACTGTAGCTTTATAGTAAGTCTTGAAGTCAAGTAGGCATGAAGCTTTTTGTTTCAGTTAATAATATATCCTGGAAATCATTTCATATCACTTTATAGAGATCTTCTTCATGAACTTTGAAAGTTTCCTAAGTGATTTTATCATGTGATGAACAATGAACCACATATTAATTCATAAATCATTAAATTTATGAAAATTACTTTTAAATGGCATATCTTATTGAATCTAGGTAGACCTTTTAAAAAGTACTTGAATTTGTAATTAGAGTAACCGCCCATTTGTTATCTCAGTTTCTGTGGGTCAGGATATCAGCTGTGGCTTAACTGGATCCTCTGTTCATGGTCTCACAAGACTGCAATCAAGATGTTGACCAGGACTATGGTCTCTTCTGAAACTCAGATGCTCTTTTCCAAGTTCACCTGTTGTTGGCAGAATTCATTTCTTTGCAGTGGTAGGGCTATGGTTTCTGTTTTCTTGTTGGCTGTTGGATGGGGGTTGCTCTGAACTTCTGGAGGCTGGTCTCAGATTCTAGCCACATGGATCTTTTACAACATAGAAGCTTACTTTTTCAAAGCAGGTGAATCTTTCTGATCCCGGGAATGGCCCCATTCAGTCACCCAATTAGCTCTTGCCCAGCCAGGATAGTGTCCTTTTTGATTAACTCAGAGTCAACTGATTAGAGATCCTAATTACATCTACAAAATTCCCTTTGTCATATAACATAACATACACTCAGGAATGAAATCCCATCTTACTTGCCTGAGGGGAGGGGATTATACAGGATGTGTTAACCAGATGATATAAATCTTGGTGGTCATCTTAGAATTCTGCCTACCATACACACAAAGCTTTGTCCTGTTTTCTCCTTTGCATTGTGTGTCCCTCTGTCTGGTTCTTAATCTCTACAGAGCTGATTCTAATTGTTAGGCTGGTTTCATTTTAAAAGAACATCTTAGAGAGTTGTGTCCTAATAATCTATAAAGAGGCCATGTAGTCATTCTGAGTTTTAAGTTCTCTATATAAACTGATAATTATCTGATAGTTTCTCATTTATTTACTTGTTTGCCAGTTGTCAGGCTTCTCTCCTCACAACTAGAGTTACATTAAAATTAGGTGGAGTTTCTGTATTGTTTATTGTTATATTACCTATACCTAAAGAAGTACCTTAATTAATATTTATTGACTAAATGAATGAAAAAAAGAATGAGTGATACGGTATAGAGCTTATTTTAGTGGCAGAATTTATTCGTTTTAATTTCTCTATAAATTACCTTACTTCTTTTTTTAAAGAAATGGATTTATTTAGAGTCCAAATAAATAGCTTACAGTTTTCAGGTATGTTTTACTTCATGCAAGAGGGAAAATGATGACTTATTTTAGTATCAGGAATTTGGGAATAAACAAAAATTTTAGTCGTATTCTTCTTCAAAGATCAAAGTCTTCTGTATTTTCACTTTTTCTGTGTACCTAAAAGTCATTTTCCATTTGAACTCTTATTTTATATAGTTTCAGTCATAATAATCATACAGTTTTATGTCATGCTTTTTTACCTAACATGTTATATGCATTTTACCAGCTGTTACATAATTTTACTAATTATCATCAATAATATTTGAATTGGAAGAAATAACTACCTTTCTAGAGAGGCAGGTATGATATAGTAAAAAGAACACTGAATTTTGAAATCAGACAGACTTTAACTGAATGCCATCTCACCGTTTACTTATTTAGTGACATAAGTCAAATTTAATTTTTCAATGCCCAGTTTACTTGTCTGTAAAGTGACAATAACATCATCTCCCTCATAAAACTGTTATGGTAATACAGTGAGTTTATAAGAAATACCCTGGGTGTGATGGCTACTTACTAGACATTAGTTACTTTCCCTGTATTCCTCTTTGTTTCTTTATTTATGTCTTTGACTACCATTGATAAAGATATAATTCATGCAATAGTAACACCTATCCATTCTTGAGTGCTTGCTGTATGTAAGAAACTATAACGAGTACTTTACATATCTTATCCCACAAAATTCTGTGAGGACCCTATAAGATAGGTATTATTATTATCCTCATTTTACAGATGCAACAAACTAATAGACACTTAAAGAAACTTGCTTAAGGAAAGTCGTGAGCCAAAATTAAAACACACATGTATACAGGTTTTACCTTCTTTTGTGTAATTTTCTTTGGATGAGTTTTCATAACTGTATTCATCAGGGTTCTCCAGAGAAACAGAACCCATAGGATGGGTGTGTCACATACAGGCTATAAATTCTGTCACGAGTTGATGTTGCAGTCTGAGTCTGAAAGCAGCATGGAGGCAGAATTCCTTTCTTTTGGAGAACTTCAGTCTTTTCTTTGAAGGCCTTCAACTGATTGGATGAGGCCCAAAACATTATGGAGGGTAATCTGCTTTACTCAAAGTCTCCTGATTTAAATGTTAATCATATCTTAAAAAATACCTTCACAGCAACGTCTAAGCTCAAATTTGACCAAAAAACTGGGCACCATATCCTAGCCAAGTTGACACGTAAAGTTAACCATCACAATAGGTATAGGTTATCATTTTTAAAAAAAGCTTCGCAGTCAGAAAGAACTGGTTTTATATCCAAGCAAGCACTCATTCTGCTCATCGCAACCTGATGCCACTCAATTGCAAGACGAGTAGGTGGTCCATAAAGGGATTTATTCAATTGGCTAGCAAAATTGGAATATGGTGGACTCATGTCCCAAAGACCATCTTAAGCAAGCACAAAATCTTGAGGCAGTTATATAAGGACTAGGAGAGGAAGGGGGTGGAAGGTCTGGTTATTTCTGGCATCCACTCTCCAGACTTCTCGTCTCTTGTGCTGCCTGTAGAGTCCGATGTTATTTCCTTCTTTAACACTAGGTTTTGTCTGGTGGCTTGCTCGATCCCTTTTGGTTCCTGGAAAATAGCTCATTCCAACGTCAGCAAAGTTTCATATCAGATTTGAGAGCCTTAGGACTGTGGCCTTTATACAAGAGCCTGCTATACTATCTACTATAGGTTAATGATCAGCAATACGTGATGACCAGTTACAGTTTCAAATCTTAGCTATCCAAAAAATATTGTATTAAATTACACTGCTGCCACCAGATTTTGGGAATGTTATTCTTACCATAATCTCACCAGTATATGTATGTGTGTTTATACAAATACGTATATATTTATTAAAATTTGGAAGCAAGTTAATATTATAATAGTATAATGCTACTTCATTATTTTAGTTTGTATTTATTTGATTACTAACAACATTGGACATTTTTTGATATGTATGTTTACCAGTTGTATTTCTCTTGTGAAATGTTTGTTTCTGCCCATTGTCCATTTATCCACTGGGATATTAATGTTTACCTTATTGAAAGTGATTTTTATATAAAAGAAAGATATAGACAGTTTATGATATTTGCTGGACCTCTTTTTGACCAGACTAAACATAGGGATTCCAAGTTTGTATGATTACAATTCTATTTATCCAACAAATATTTATTCATTAATTACTGTGTGTCAAATACTGAGCCATACACTAATGACATGAAAAAAGTAGTTTAGTTTCCACAACTCAAAGAAGTGTAAACAATATTTAGTATAACAATATGGAGCATATAGCAGGGCTGAAAGGGTTAAAGATAGGAAACTTGGGGTGCTTGGAAGGCTTCAAAGAAGACCCATCATCTGTCTCCAGTTTTGAAGGATAAATATATTTTTACAGGTCAACGTGGAAGGGCTCCACGTTAATTCAACAACACTGACATTTATTAAGCTTCTATTATGTGTCAGGCAGGGGGCTAATCATTAGGAATTCAAACATGATTAAGACATGTTTTGTTTTTTAGATAGAATAATCTAACAGTAGAATGAAAGATAGATTTGAGGAGTTTAACACTAGAAACCAAAATATCAAGTAGAAGATATTTACAATAGATGTAATATAGGGAAATTGAAGATGTTGAAGGACTATGCTTGTGAGTTGGAGGAGGAAAATTTGTTCAATTTGAGGCAAATTGGAGTTGAGATGTTTTTATGTCTAGAAAGACTAAATAACTGGCCCAAAGTCACATAGGTAAGATATTTTTTTGGACATTTGAATCTTTAAAATATTTTATATTGCTCCTACAGAATTCACAAATTTTGTAACTAGCACTGTTTTTCTTTAGATCAATATTTTCCAAAAGTGATCATTATTTTATCAACAGAGATTAATTGTTCTAGGAATTACCTGCCCCCTGTAAAGAACTAGAAAAATAGACACAGTATATAAAATAGCTGTTTTTAGTTGTTGGACATTAGGTAGCACAGGTCTGTGATCCCTGAAAAAAGAGAAACAAATGAGGTGAGCCCTACAATTATCCAGCTTTCTGTCTGGAGGCTTTTTTTTTTTTTGGAGGAAGATTAGCCCTGAGCTAACTGCTGCCAATCCGCCTCTTTTTGCTGAGGAAGACTGGCCCTGAGGTAACATCCATGCACATCTTCCTGTACTTTATATGTGGGACGCCTACCACAGCATGACTTGCCAAGCCAAGCGGTGCCATGTCCACACCCGGGATCTGAACCAGCGAACTCTGGGCCACCGAAGCAGAGCGTGCACACTTAACTGCTGTGCCACCGCACTGGCCCCTGGAAGCAGTTTATAGGCAACAGAGCAGGGAGAAGAAACCTAAGCTCAATGTTCTCAATGAGTTACAAATAAAAAATTTAGATTTTGGGTAGGTCGAGGTTGCTGGGATTGTAGGACCAAGTACTGGAGTGGCAGGAAGTGCATACAGTGAGAGACCTGAAGATCTGCAGATACGTTTCATCAACTCTTCGGTTGAGTGCTGATCTGCACATTCAGGAAGCTGGGGAAAGATCTGGAAACCAGTTTGCTGAACAATTACAGGAGCTCACACAGAGTTAGAAATATTTCATATTCTCACCAGCCAGAAGGAGAGACCTAACTTGTAAGATACAGGGCATTGGATAGAGTATTCAAAAGAGTCTCACCTTAATAATGGTTATAAAGTAGCACTAGAATAAAAATTATTCTGGAACCATCCTAACAAAGTTTAAAAGAAAGCTTTGAAATAATCTAATCGATCCACAAGTAAATTAACTATGTGCCAGTTAAAAAAAAAAAAAAAGCAAAATCCAACACTTAACAACATAAAATTCACAATGTTCACAAAACAATAAAAAATTGCTTTGCTTTCAAAGAAGCCATAATTCAGAGGAAAAAAGAACCAATCAATAGAAACATAAGGAGAAATGATAGAGATCATGGATTTACCAGCCAAAGGCCTTAAAACAGCTATTACAAGTGTTGTAAATATGCTCAAGCATGTAGAAGGATACATGAGCATGACAAGGAGGAAAGAAAATACTCAAATGGAACTTCTGAAGATAATAAATATGATAGCTGAGGTGAAAAGTACACTGGATGGAATTAATATCAGATGGGGCTGAAGCAGAAAAGATCAATGAACTTAAGGACACAGCAGTGGGAACTAAAATGAACACAGAGTGAAAAAAAGACTGACAAAAAAATGACCAGAGCATCAGTGCACTATGGGACAACCAGCTAAGATACATGTAATTGATATCCCTGAAAGGCATGGGGGGATAGAAAAATTAGTTGAGAAAATATTTGAAATTTTTCAAAATTTGATGAAAATTGTAAACCCACAGATCCAAGAAACTCAATAAACCATAAGCAGAGTAAAATTAAAGCCACGTTGAGGTATATTAAAATAAAATTACTGAAAACCAGTGATGAAATGAAAAATCCTAACAGCAGCCAGAGAAGAAAGACACTATGTTCATGGGGTACAAGGATAAGAATGAAAGCAGAATTCTAGTCACAAACTATGTGAAGCAGAAATGATGAAATGACATCTTTAAAGCCCTAAAAGAAAAAGCTATCAACCTAGAATTCTATTCTCAGTGAAAATATCTTTCTCAAATGAAGGTGAAATTAAAAATTTTCAGACAAACAGAGAATTCACTGTCAACACACCTCTACCATAAGAAAGATTAAAGGAAATTCTAAGGCAGTAGGCAAATCATATCAGATGGAAATTTTGACCACCAAAAAAGTGAAAAGCTCCAGAATGATGAATATGTGGGTGAATGTAAAATACAATTGTCACATTGTTTTTTAATCTCCTTAAAATATAATTGACCATTTAAAGCAAAGAGAATAACAATGTATTGGGTGGTTTATAGCATATGTAGGATTAAAAATACAGTAATTTCGTTCTTTTTTCTTTGCAAATAACCTGCTTTTTTTTTTTTCTCCAGAAAGTGGTAAATTTTCCTGTTTAATCTTAAAGTTCAAAATTTCACCAGGTTATATTTAAATATGTGTTATTTTCTATCAATCCTTCTTTGGAACTAGTAAGCTCTTTTCATCTGAACATAACTTCAGATCAACAAAGTTTTCTTCTATTATTTCTTTGATTATTACTTCTTCATTTTTTTATTGGATTATTCACAGACTTACGAGTGCTAAATCTGTACTTAATGCCTATTATGGTTTCTATTTCTTTTTGGTTCTGTGTTTTCTCCACTTAATTTCTAAAACACTAAATTGCTTTTCTTTAGTGAATTTTTCATTTTCTTGACTGAATTTTAAAATTAACCCCACCTTTTTTTTTTTAACAAATTCTAATTTTATATCTCTAGGAGATCACAATACATTTTTCTTTTCTTTTTAGAAGATTGGCCCTGAGCAAACATCTGGTGCCAATCTTCCTTTTTTTTCTCCCCAAAGCCCCAGTAGATAATCGTATATACTAGTTGTAAGTCCTTCCAGTTCTTCTGTGTGAGGTGCTGCCACAGCATGGCATGACAGGCAGTGTGTAGGTTTGTGCCCAGGATCCGAACTGGCAAACCCCAGTCCACCAAAGTGGAGCACGTGAGCTTAACCACTATGCCACTGGGCCAGCCCCATTCATGTTTTTTCTTTTCCTGTGTCCTCCATTATTTTTACCCACACTATCTTGTTGATCACTTGAGTCTCCTCCTTTTAGCTGCTATGTCACCTAAAATGATTTATTGATCTTTTTCTGCCTATTCATATTATTGGGTATTGGATCTTTCAACACTTATACTGCTCAGGCTTTTGCAGTCTCTCAGATAGTGGTAATTAAAAAGCATTAAATGACAAAAGGGTAGGATTTATCCCCAGAGTGCATTTAGTGTAATTTAGCTAATAGAGAGATCTTTTTATTTTTTGATGCAATTAGGGATGGATTGTGCTTAGCCCAATACTGCAATTCCTCTCCAATGAAAAGTGCATTCTGGCCTCTCCCAATAACCAGGCAGGAGAATTTTCTCCCCTAACTTGAAGATATCCATGGATCTGTGACATTTGTTCCAAGTTTTGCGGGAGAGGGAGGCCTAGAAGAGGCTATGCTGTCTGACTTCTGGCCAGTAAATAGAAGGCCAGAACTGTATTTTCTTTCTTAGGGCTTGAGATCTCTGGTGATTCTAGATTTTTCTCCAGCCTCCAGAGTAGACATAGTTCTTTCTGAGGTGGAATAGCTCCACTAGGTCCTTAGGATGAAGAAGGAGTGGAGACTATGGACATAGGCTGTCTTCTTCCCAGAATAATACTCCTCAACTCTCTAATGGAGATTTGGTTCTGTCTTATGTGGTTGTCTCTGGTAAGGTATATCACAGAATAAGTAATAGAATATGCCAAATAATCCTCCTTTAGAGTTGTTTTAGTGGGTAACTTTTAAATGAACTGGGTTTTTTTTGGTGTATCTATTTAAAAAACTGGAGAATTTATTTAGAGTAACATAAGCAGCTGGAGATATGACTGGGTCATTTTGATCCCCAGTGGGAGTTAACTGCAGTTCAACAGTGTTCTCAGCAGCAGCCTTTGTTTTACTTCAAAGTCCTAGCAGTTTCAGAAGAGAATAATCACAAGACGTTTTATGGAAAACATTTGGAAATTATTTCCCACTGGTGCAGTTTTAAATACAGTAATCACATTTCTTTCCTCCCCCCTCCAAAAGTACTTGCTAAATTATGTATGATTTAGGCTACATTATTTGCTACTTTCTTGAGCAGCCTTAAGGATAAAAGAAAAAACAAGACATTTTTAGGGGGCAACTGATACTGCTTTTAAGACCTTACTCGTATCAATTTTGTTATGGTGTATGGCTCCCCTGATCACACCTCTGTTGAGCAGGGCGTGGAGACAGGGATGAGGCCTGAAACTAGAAATAAAATATAGACAAATGAAAGATGTAGAAGAGTAAAGGTTTTTGGAGCAAGATGTCCTGAGAAAAAAACTGAAGATTCACTTTTATAAGCCCTTTTAAATATTTTGGAAACTTGCTAAAGAGTATCTTAAAATTATTTTTATAGGTGTTATTAATCTGGACATCACTCATTTACAGGGTTGCCAGGAGTCAGAGTCGGCTTGATGGCATGTAACAACAATTAATCCGAACACATGCACTGAGTTTGCTTTGATTTGGCATATTTGTTAGTAAGAATAAAGATAGACACCTAAATTCTTCCTGTGTGTTCTACTGTGTCTCAAAACACATTTTCCTTCTCCCTACACCCACCCCCTTTTTAAAAAAAATCAAATTGTGTCATTTTATAATTTAACATTTATAGAACAATAGTCTTGAGTTCTTTGGTGCTTCTTGCCAAGAGTAGGTGTTACATTTTCTCATTTGTTTTCCAGATTTTTGCCTTCAGAGTAGCTACATGGCAGTTTGAAATGGAGACATATTTAGTAATCATTTTATTTTAAGCATTTCTAGAAGCGAAAGGCCTAAAAAGAGATGAGAACCAAGAGTACCTTTTATGAGCTCAAGTTAGAAAAGATTATTATGTGAATACTTCAAATTAATGCAATTTGTTTTATTTAACTTAATAAATGTAATGAAATTAAGTCTACCTTATTTTTGTAGATTATTTGGAAAATAGAAATTGAGAAGATAAGACAGGAAAATTATGAAATTTGCTTAAATTTTTAGGCTTGCCTCTGCTTTCTGACAGACATTTAATCAAACCACTTAGTATCTCATTACTGGAATCGTAAGAGGGGAAATATCCAATTAAAAAAAAAATACGTTTGTTGTTTCTAATGGAAAATTCAGAAAATAGGAAATGTATGAAGAATAAAATGAAAATTCACCTGTCATACAGATGTATGTTTTTATATATTTTATCTTAGTTTATTCATATACAGGTGACTAAAAAATGAAACTATAATCATGGTGTGCATTTTATGTCTTCATTTCTCATGAGAATTTTCCTATGCCAATAAGCTTTTTTTGAAGATTTTATTTCTAATAATAATATTCCAACATATGAAGGTAGCATAATTCCATTATTTCCTATGGTTAGACATTTGGATTGTTTGCAAATTTATTTTATAAATAATACCTTGATACATATCCTTGAATAAAAAAATTTTGTGCATGTCTATCTTTTTTAAGATTAGATTGGTAGAGGTGAAATAAATTTACCCAAACATATAGTCAGTAATATTTGTTGGATTGCAAAAATATTCCAAGTTGATTTTGGAAAGTTTGAAAAATTCAGAAAAGTTTAAAGAAAAAATTTGAATTGACCATTAATTTCACCAGAGACTTTTATTAAAATAAAAAAAATTAATGTGTCTAGGATTTTTTATACTGCTTTGAAAAAGAATTTTATTAAAGATGGCAATTCTCTATATTATTACATATATTCTGATAATATGATTTGTAAAAACCTTTATCATATTGATATACTCTAACTTATTTAACAATCTTGTCCTGTTAGACATTAGGGTCTTTCAATGATTTGCATTTATAACAGTGGTATAATGAACATCATTTGATAGAAATATCATATTTCTGATTTTTCCCATAGTATAGATAACTAGAATTAGAATTTCTAAAAGAGATGAAAGAGAAGAAACTTTTTTTTAGGTTCTTTATACACATTACTAACTTATTTTGCAAAAGATTTTATCAACTTATGTTCCCAATTCAAAGCCTCTCTTCAGCATTGACTGTTAGGGTTAACAGAAAAAAGCTAGTTTGATTAGTGAAAGGTAACTCTTCGCTATTTGGATTTCTGTTTCTCTGGATAGTAATGAAGTTAAACACTTTTTATATGATCAGTGGTCAATTTTGTTACTTTTAAAATGATCTTTTCAGGACTTTGATATGTTTTTCAATTAGTATGCTATTTTACTTATTGATTTATGAGGTCTTTGCATATTAAGGATACTATTAGTTATATTCATTGTAAATAATTTTTGAAGGTTGTCATTTATTTTAAAATTTTATTAATAATGTTCAAATACAGGGGTTAAATTTTTAATGAAATGATGTCTCTAAATCATATTTTTAAAATTATATTTACTACTATTTTTATTAGAAAGAACTTTAAAAGAAAATGCTTCTTTTTCTCACAAAAGACTGTAATTCACATGGTTTCATTTGCTTGGGCATGAAGAGAGAAGTTTAAGAGGTTTTTTCGCCCAGACATTTAAACTTATTTCCCACCATAGTTTGTTGAGTAATCCACTCATTCTCCATGGATTTTTGATGCTTCCTTTTTCATGTATGAGGTATTTACATTAAAAAGATTACATATTAAGTTCCAAACTAGGGCTGTTTGTTCTGTCATTCTCGCACAAGTACTAGAGTGTTTTACCTTTTATAGTACTTATTGTCTTTTTCATAATTTCCTTAGCTTTTTTCTTCTTTGCTTTTTCTGTTGGATGTTTAATTCATTTTGCCATCTTTCCTCTCAAACTCAACTAGGATCAATTTATTATTTTAACCATTCATCAAAATATATTTATTGTTCAACTACTATCTGTTACGTACAGTTCTTGTCTCATATAATTATATATGATACAACTTCAGCCCTCAATTTACTTATAACCTACAGTCTATAGAAATTTTGATTGTAATTGTAGCTAACATGTTTTTATTTAGAATGACTTACTATCTTCGGAACATTCAGCCTTCTCAATCAAGATTATGGTATTTCTCTATTAAAACTAGTTTTCCTTTGTCTTTCAGACATGTATTTTTATGTTTTACAATCTTACAGTTTTATTTACCTAGGGCCCCCACATTTCTCTTCAAGGTTATTGTCAGCTTTTGATTGTGATTTTTGAATTTTTTGAATCATATTCTTTTTCTATTATATATTCTAGCAATTTTCTTGTATATAGAAAGACTGTTAATTTCTGTTTGTTTTATAACCAGTAGCCATATTTTACCCTGCCAAACTATAATAATTTTAAGCTGATCTTCTTACATTTTATAAGTAATTGTTTCACCTGAAAATGATAATGTGGTTATACATGTATCATTTAGGATATGATTTTATGGCATCTCTTTTCTTGACTTTTGCATTGGCTAGAACTTTTAAGACATTAGATGATAATGATAATGATGGAAATTGTGTTCCCACTAATTTTAATGTTGTTATGTACTGTTGATTCTCATTTTAAGTGTCCTTCTCTTCCTAGTTTACTAGATGTCTTTGTGAAAAAGTTTTTGTTTAGCTTTGTTAAATACTTTTTTGACATCCATTGAGACACTTTACATTTTATTTGGGCTTTTGCATTCCCAGTTTAAATTTTTGATCTTTATTATGTATTATCTAAATATGCTGCTGGATTTTTCATGCTATTATTTTATTTAAGATTTTTAGATGTAAAGTCATTTCACTTTTGTTTAATAG